>NW_025266088.1:0-1515 GCF_018294505.1 Triticum aestivum
GGCTTTGGCCTTGGGCCGGCGCGGGAGGCTGGGAGGCCCAGGCTGGGCTGGACTCTCTTCTCCCTCTCCCCTATTTCCTTTACTAATTAAAACAAAACAGAAAAAGAGGAAGAAGAGAAAGAGAAGTTAGGGGTGGAATCTGGGCATGGGGATAAATTTTTCCGGACTCGCAAAAATATGCTCGTTCCAAGAAAAATAGAAAGGGGCATGATTGAAAGATTTAAATTCAAACACATTTGAATTTAATTCAAATGGGTTTGAACTAGGACTTGATAAAAGGAAGGTCCAAAAATGTTCGGATTTTTGGTGGAGCTCCGGAAAAACAAGAAAGAATATATGGGCAAGGTTTGGAGACCAAACTTGAAGCAGAAAAGGAACGAAATTATTTTGCAAGTGTGTTTGCGGGTGATTCCGAAATAGTGGAATATTTAATATAGCTCCCTAAATATCGGGAGGGTATGTTATAAAGAGAAGTCATCCTTCCCTCGATTTAAATGGATCGAAAAAAATCCATACAATTTATTTAGTTGAGGTTTTAAAAAAATTAATGATATGATGGCATGATGACATGTGCAATGCACATGATGCAAGGATGAATGCAACAAATAAAACAAATCACACGACGAAACTCGGAGTAGCTGGAAGTCTTCTGGAACGTCGGTCTCGGGGCGTCACAACACTCCACCACTACGAGAGGATCTCGTCCCGAGATCTAGAATGGCACCGGAGAGAAATGGAAGAGGAAGAGAAGAGGTAAAACTAAGTTGCTTCTTTGACCAATGAGTGAAACCAAAGAACCTTGAGAGGTTGAACAAATTCAAGAAAAGAATAGAACGAAGGAGAACAAAGTCGAAAACACTCCGTTAGAAACTAGGGACAAAGAGCATTGCGAAACCTTGAGGTTGAAGGGAAGATATATATTGAAAACACGCCGGTTAAGGAAGGGGACCAAGGAAGACCAAATTCGAACAGCACTCCGGTTGAAAAGTGATACAAGCCTAGATAAGATGAAAAGAACTTGAGCAGAGGACACGACACTCTGGTTAAATGGATAAGCACGAAAAGAACATGATCTTTGACAAACGAGATGATGGGTTGAAAAGAGCAACATCGCAATGACTCCGGAACGAAGGGAAACAAGATGTTGAGAGATCACAGATACAACAAATGCTAGAATGGAGTTGTTG
Organism: Triticum aestivum; assembly: GCF_018294505.1. Taxonomy (NCBI): domain Eukaryota; kingdom Viridiplantae; phylum Streptophyta; class Magnoliopsida; order Poales; family Poaceae; genus Triticum; species Triticum aestivum. The sequence continues at coordinate 1,188 of NW_025266088.1, forward strand.
AAAACCAACAACGAAAAGAATAATCTTGATATGGTCTTATGAAATACATCTCAAATTATGAGATGACAACCTGCCACTCACGGGAAGAAGAATTGGATTGATATGAACGAGGAGACGAGAAACTTATTTCACCGGGAGGATAAATGAAGTACTTGGATCATTTACAAGCACCATAAATGGCAACAATCCTTAGGGAAGGCTTTAGGTGAAATATAACTCAAGATAACTCCAAAGAAGAGATTGATGGATTTAAAATATCTCATTCTTAACAACATGTGAATCATGGAACATGAACTCAAATTATCAAGAATGACATAATACCACCTCC
>NW_025266089.1:0-1515 GCF_018294505.1 Triticum aestivum
CCCCCGTGTATTGCCTTTTCAGTTAAAAAAAATAAAAGAAAATGATGGAAATGTCAAAAAAATAAAATAAAATAAGTTTCCCATGTGATATGTGGTCTAGTTGTTGGGAAAATTAACAAATATGAATTTCGACTTTATTTGCAAAATCTCTCTGGAATATCTTAAAATGAGCATAACTTTTGCATACGAACTCGGATGAAAAAGTTTTTTATATGAAAAATCATCTACTCGAAAAGTTACATCCGAATTCAACTGGGGGAACCCCGTTGAAGATTTTTAGAATCCCCAAACCCTAAACCCTAAACCCAAACCCTAAACCCTAAACCCTAAACAGTGAGTAATAGTCCCGCAGTTTTGGCCGATTCCGGCCCGTTTCGTGGACTATTACTCACTGTTTTGGGGTCCCGGAGTGATTTCCATGATTGACGAACCCCGGGGGTGCGATTACGTGTCGGTCATCAACACCCGCAGTTTTGGCCGATTCCGGCCCGTTTCGTGGACTATTACTCACTGTTTTGGGGTCCCGGAGTGATTTCCATGATTGATGAACCCCGGGATGCGTTTACGTGTTGGTCATGAACACTCGCACCTATTGCCGATTCTGCCTCGTTTCATGGACTATTACTCACCGTTTTGGGGTCCCGAAGTGTTTTCCATAGTTCTTGAACCCCAAGGTGCAATTACATGTCGGTCATCAACACTCACAGTTTTGACCGATTCTGGCCCATTTTGTGGACTATTACTCACTGTTTTGGGGTCCCGGAGTGATTTCCACGATTGACAAACCCAGGGGTGCGTTTACGTGTCGGTCATAAACACTCGCTGTTTTGGCTGGCCCATTCTGGCCCGTTTCGTGGACTATTACTCACTGTTTTGGGGGCCCGGAGTGATTTCCACGATTGACGAACCCCGAGGTGCGTTTACTTATCGGTCATAAACACCCGCAGTTTTAGCCGTTTCTAGCCCGTATCATGGACTATTACACCCAAAGATTTGCCGTAGTAGAGATCCGCATTATGCTAAATAAACAGTGCTTTATTTGGCATATTTCATGACTTTATAGACAATTACTCGATTGACGTCATTCATTATGTCATAAAAAATAGTCATTATTATTTTTCAACACAAATCTAATGACATCAATTTTATGCTCTAGAAAATTGTCTGAATAAAAAAAATTGCCGAGCGCTTGTTCCAATTAAACAAAATGCACCTAATTTCAATTGGATTGAGTATATCACAAGCACCACAAGCGACTGGGCAGTAGTTGACATGGAATGATAAAGAAGAACAGAAGCAGAATATCAGCCCTTGATTATTTGTATTAACACCAAATGACAACACTTAAAACAAGAATCGATATATTCAAAGTGTTCACATTACTACTTGGCTCACACTTGAAAATTGCTCTAGCTAATCTCCTAGCAAGGCCCAAGAACCAAGCACAAAATTAAACTCAGGTCTTAACAAGTTCCAGATACGGATGCACTGTATCTAGTGCGATTTGACATACTC
>NW_025266090.1:0-1515 GCF_018294505.1 Triticum aestivum
TTCATGGACTATTACTCACCGTTTTGGCGTCCCAAAGCGATTTCCATGGTTGTCGAACTCCAAGGTGCGCTCATGGGTCAGTCATCAACAGTCACAGTTTGGGTCGATTCTTGCCGGTTTCTTGGACTATTACCCTATTTTGGGGTCTCAGAGTCATTTCCACGATTGACAAACCCGAGGGTGCGTTTATGTGTCGGTCATCAACACTCACATATTCGGCTGAATCATGTCTGTTTCGTGCACAATTACACAGCATTTTGGGGACCCATAGCGATTTCCACGATTGAGGAACCCTGGGTGTGTTTATCTACCCGTCGTCAACACTCACAGTTTTGTCCAATTCTGACCTGTTTCATGGACTATTACTAACCGTTTTGGCGTCCCGAGGAGATTTCCATAGTTGTTGAACTCCAAGGTGTGCTTACGTGTTGGTCGTCAACACTCGCAGTTTCGGCCGATTCTGGCCCGTTTCATGGACTATTACTCACCGTTTTGGGGTCCCAAAGCGATCTCCATGGTTGTCGAACTCCAAGATGCGCTTACGTCGCTCATCAAGAATCACAGTTTGGTCCGATTCTGGCCCATTTCTTGGACTATTACTCTATTTTGGGGTCTCAGAGTCATTTCCACGATTGACGAACCCCGGGGTGCGTTTACGTGTCGGTCATCAACACTCACATATTCGGTCGATTCTAGTCCGTTTCATGCACTATTACTCAACGTTTTGGGTACCCAGAACAATTTCCACGATTGATGAACCCCGGGGTGCGTTTAGTTGTCCATCGTCAACACTGACAGTTTTGGCCAATTCTGACATGTTTCGTGCACTATTACTCACCGTTTTGGGGTCCCGAAGCGATTTCCATAGGTTTTGAACCCCAAGGTGTGCTTACATGTCGGTCATCAACACTCGCAGTTTTGGCCGATCCTGGCCTGTTTCATGGACTATTACTCATCGTTTTGGGGTCCCAAAGCCATTTCCATGGTTGTCGAACTCCAAGGTGCGCTCATGTTTCGGTCATCAACAATCACAGTTTGGGTCAATTCTTGCCCGTTTCTTGGACTAATACCCTATTTTGGGGTCTCGGAGTCATTTCCACGATTGACGAACCCCAGGATGCGTTTACGTGTCGATCATCAACACTCACATATTCGGTCGAATCGTGTCCGTTTCGGGCACTATTACTCAGTGTTTTGGGGACCCAGAGCGATTTCCACGATTGATGAACCCCGGGTGCGTTTATGTGTCCATCGTCAACACTCACAGTTTTGTCCAATTCTGACCTGTTTCATGGACTATTACTCACCGTTTTTGGGTCCCAAAATAATTTCCATAGTTGTGGAACTCCAAGGTGTGCTTACGTGTTGGTCATCAACACTCGCAGTTTTGGCCGATTCTGGCCCGTTTCATGGACTATTACTCGCCGTTTTGGGGTCCCAACGCGATCTCCATTGTTGTCGAACTCCAAGGTGCGGTTACGTGTCGGTCAACAAGAATCACAGTTTGGGCCGATT
>NW_025266091.1:0-1515 GCF_018294505.1 Triticum aestivum
TGGCTTGTCATCGGGGTTGTGCATGATGAGAGCATTCTTGTGTGACGAAAATGAAACATGACTAAACTATATGATTTTGTAGGGATGAACTTTCTTTGGCCATGTTATTTTGAGAAGACATGATTGCTTAGTTAGTATGCTTGAAGTATTATCATTTTTATGTCAATATGAACTTTTGTCTTGAATCTTTCGGATCTGAATATTCATACCACAATTAAGAAGAATTACATTGAAATTATGCCAACTAGCATTCCACATCAAAACTTCTTTCTTTTATCATTTACCTACTCGAGGACGAGCAGGAATTAAGCTTGGGGATGCTGATACGTCTCCAACGTATCTATAATTTTTGATTGCTCCATGCTATATTATCTACTGTTTTGAATGTTTATGGGCTTTATTATACACTTTTATATCATTTTTGGGACTAACCTATTAACCCAGAGCCCAGTGCCAGTTTCTGTTTTTACCTTGTTTTAGGGTTTCGAAGAAAAGGAAAATCAAACGGGGTCCAATTGACCTGAAACTTCACGGAACTCATTTTTTGAAGAAAAGAAGCCCAGAAGACTTGGAGTGCATGTCGGGGGACCTGCGAGGAGGCCACGAGGCAGGGGGCGCGCCCTCCACCCTCGTGGGCCCCTCGTGGCCCCCTAACGTACTTCTTCCGCCTATATATATATCTCCATATACCCTAAAAACATCCGGGAACACAATAGATCGGGAGTTCCGCCGCCAGAAGCCTCCGTAGCCACCGAAAACCAATCTAGACCCGTTCCGGCACCCTGCCGGAGGGGGCAATCCTTCTCTGGTGGCCATCTTCATCATCCCGGTGCTCTCCATGACGAGGAGGGAGTAGTTCTCCCTCGGGGCTGAGGGTATGTACCAGTAGCTATGTCTTTGATCTCTCTCTCTCTCTCTCTCTCTCTCTCTCTCTCTCTCGTGTTCTTGATTTGGCACGATCTTGATGTATCGCGAGCTTTGCTATTATAGTTGGATCTTATGTTTCTCCTCCCCCTCTACTCTCTTGTAATGAATTGAGTTTCCCCTTTGAAGTTATCTTATCGGATTGAGTCTTTAAAGATTTGAGAACACTTGATGTATGTCTTGCCGTGCGTATCTGTGGTGACGGGGATACCACGTGATTCACTTGATGTATGTTTTGGTGATCAACTTGCGGGTTCCGCCCATGAACCTATGCATAGGGGTTGGCACACGTTTTCGTCGTGATTCTCCGGTAGAAACTTTGGGGCACTCTTTGAGGTTCTATGTGTTGGTTGAATAGATGAATCTGAGATTGTGTGCTGCATATCGTATAGTCATGCCCACGGATACTTGAGGTGACATTGGAGTATCTAGGTGACATTAGGGTTTTGGTTGATTTGTGTCTTAAGGTGTTATTCTAGTACGAACTCTAGGGCTGTTTGTGACACTTATAGGAATAGCCCAACGGATTGATTGGAAAGAATAACTTTGAGGTGGTTTCGTACTCTACCATAATCTCTTCGTTCGTTCTCC
>NW_025266092.1:0-1515 GCF_018294505.1 Triticum aestivum
GTGGCCTTTCAGAGGTTGGGGTTTAGATTTCATTGGACAAATCCACCCGTCTTCCTCAAAAGGGCATCGGTTCGTATTGGTGGCAACTGATTATTTCACTAAATGGTCTGAAGCAGTACCTCTCAAGAACATGACACATACGGAGGTAATCCAATTCATAACCGAACACATTATTCATAGATTCGGTATTCCTCAAACGTTAACTACAGATCAAGGTTCATCTTTTATGTCACACCAAGTCAGAGAGTTTGCCGAATCTTATAATATAAAGTTGCTCAATTCCTCTCCATATTATGCCCAAGCTAATGGACAAGCCGAGTCTAGCAATAAAATCTTAATCAAGCTCATTAAGAAGAAGATTGAGGATAATCCGAGGAGATGGCATGAGTTGTTGTCTGAAGCTTTATGGGCACATAGAATTTCAAGGCATGGTGCTACGAAGGTAACTCCATATGAGCTAGTATATGGTCAAGAGGCCGTTTTACCAGTAGAAGTAAATTTGAATGCTTTGAGAATAGCCAAACAAAATAATTTATCGGCGGTAGACTTTTATAACCTAATGATGGACAATATTGATGAGGTTGCCGATAAACGTTTGGTTGCTTTAAAGGCCATAGAGAGAGATAAGTTGAGGGTGGCAAGAGCTTACAATAAGAAAGTCAAGTTGAAGAATTTTCAAGTTGGTGATCTCGTCTGGAAAGTGATTTTGCCAATTGGTTCAAGAGATAGAAAATTTGGAAAGTGGTCTCCGAGTTGGGAAGGACCTTTTAGGATTACAAGAGTTGTTCCCGGAAATTCATATTTGGTGGAATCAATACAAGGGGCATTGTTACCTCGAGCTCTCAATGGTAAATATTTGAAAAAGTACCACCCGAGTGTATGGCAGGAAGCCTAAGTAGGCAATGGCTGATATATGATTATCGCCCTTAGCACAAACATGGCCGATACATAATTATCGCCCTGAGAAAAATAAATGGCCGATGGAGTGTTGACATCGTTCTTAGAATGAACACTATGCATATTATTTTTCGGCATGCAAGCTTTGCCGAAAAACAGGGGAGCATGTGTTGACAACTGATTTTGGCAAAATACAGAGTGAAAGGGTTTTTCAGCATGAGAAAGTTTCATATCGTCGAGTGGGACAACTTTGATGTTTAGGCTATCGCCATTCGACCTCATCTCAGTGGCCGAAGCTATACTCCGAGTGACAAAATTTAATGTTCTGAGTGCTTTTCGGCCGATTACGCCCTCAATATGACCTCAGATGAAGGAGTGCTCTAAAGGAATTGTCTTCGTCTCGTCAAGACAATTGATTCTCATATATGAATCATCTCAATCCGAGTTCATATGCAAAAGTTATAGTCAATACGGTCTGGACAGGCCAGAGACCAAAATGTTACGCTTGACACCAGACACACGTTGATGAGTGTCTGATGCAAAGCGTGAGCAATTCGGCCTTCAAGATGGCCTTTAATTGAAAAACCTTCAACACAGAAAAGTTTCGTCTCGTCGAGC
>NW_025266093.1:0-1515 GCF_018294505.1 Triticum aestivum
TGGCTGGAACCGGGACATAAGGGGGGCCTTGAGTCCCGGTTCCAGCCACGAACCGGGACCAATGAGTTGCCTATATATACCCCATCGCCGCAGCAGAGCACTCCACACTGCTCTGTTTTTTTCTGGCCGGCGAGGGGGAGAGCTTTGTGGTGCTCTAGCTCACCTCCTATGCACATGAGGTGTTCGATGAAATGCCCGAGCCACACTAGTTAAGCTTTCTCCTCCCGAAGCTCGACCTCCAAGCTCCATTTCCCCGAGATTTGTCTAGGTTTAGCGGTCCGTCACGTCCCGTCCCCATCTTCACCGCCGTCGATCGCCCGCGCCGATATCGTCACCGGCAGCACCGTGGTGAGCCTCTTGTTCTTATCTTCTTTCTGAAAGAAAAAAAATTCTTACTTTAGATAGATACTTGTCTAATTTTCTTACTTTTATTATGGCTTGTTATTATATAGTGCGATGGTTTTGGTATCCGCCCCCGTCGGCCCTCGTCCTGTCTATGATTCGGATGTGGTATATATTAGCTTTTATAACTATTTGGTTCATTTATTGTTTATGACAATTATGCCGACCAACTTGACATAGATTTTACTTATTTAGGAGGTATGTGAACCGGAAATTCCAACAGACTCTATTGCCGAGAGGTTAATTTAGTTGAAGAAGAAAACAATTACTTGAAGGAAAAAATAAAAAAATTAGGAGGAGAAGATGATATTGGAGTTGCATGTTGCGGATGTCGTCGATGATCACAAGATTAAGATGGACGCAATGCGTTTGAAGATTCGAAAGATTAGAAAATATGCCATTCATACCGAGCCTTGGTATCATTATGCCGTTGGATCAATTGTCACCTTGATTGTGATTATGATCGCATTTGTTGTTGCATTGAAATGTTTTACATAGTTTCAATGTATTGTTTAATTAGATGCTCAAGAGAGCTATATGTTGTTCAATGAGAACTATGTATGTACTTTGGTTTTAATGTGATGATGAACTTCTATTAATTTGGTCACTTATCTATTGGTGATGTTCTGTAATGGTTTTTGACACACTTAATTATATATAATGCACATAGATGAACCGGCAATGGATGTACGGTGACAGACACACCTCCGAGTACGTTAAGGGTGTGCATAATTTTCTCGATGTGGCTGAGGCAAACAACCAGAATGGTTTTATGTGCTGTCCATGCCCTATATGTGGGAATACGAAGTCTTACTCTGACCGGAAAATCCTTCACAGCCACCTGCTTTATAAGGGTTTCATGCCACACTATAATGTTTGGACCAGGCACGGAGAAATATGGGTTATGATGGAAGACAGTGAAGAAGAAGAGGACTATCACAACTATGTGCCCCCGAAATACGGTGATGCTGCAACGGGGGAAGCTGCTGAAGATCAAGAGGAAACAGACGATATTGTGCCTGATGATGATCTCTGCCGGGTCATTGTTGATGCAAGGAGACAGTGCGAAAGTCAAAAGGAGAAGCTGAAGTTCGATCGCATGTTAGAGGATCA
>NW_025266094.1:0-1515 GCF_018294505.1 Triticum aestivum
TGTTTGTTGCTGGCCCTCTTCTGTCCAAGGCTACCAATCGTATGGTCAGCAACTAAAACAACCATGAATTAAGAAATTAATTAACTGTAATTAACAAAAATAGACTTCACATGTGAATCCAAAATGGCAATGAACACGAACCCTAACGGTGCATCACCAGAAAATAATGTTAGGAAGGATGGACGTTTCGGGAGTTACCGGTCTGGCGCCTTAGGAGGAGGCTACCTTCCGGAGTCCGTCCTCTTGGTGATGAAGCTGACGCCGATGAAGCTGAGAATGAAATTCTGTCCAACATAGTACAACCTCCTTTAATATTTTTATAGGATTCGATATAGAAGAGGAATTCAGACAAATTATATGTGTATAAGCATCTACAGAAACATATCTACAACTATCATGTTGAAAGTTTATTTTAATTCAACCTCTAACAGGCCGTAAACTGGCAAATGAAAAAACTGCGCTCAGGATAATAACTTCCTGGACAGCACATTAAATTGATGGCTGCTCTGAAACTGCCTGGCCAAAAAGCACAAACAAATACTCTTTGGAAAGCTTGATACCTACACTACAACTTATATTTGGAGACTTGAAATTATGGACTGATCAGCCCAGAATTGGCCCAAACATCACTATCCAAAAACACCAATTCCTCTAACTGAACCAAACTATTCCTCTAATTATGTACAGCAGGGGCAGCAGTGCTAAATGCTTTCTTCTCTACAGATTCTTATAGCAACATAGAAATAAGTGCCTTTCATTGAGCTTTTCAATTCAGCACACATGAGCAATTAACTTTCAAAATCCTAGAATAATAGAGGCATAGGTAAGAAACACCAACCTGCAATAGATGTTGCATAGAGAACTTTTCAGTTCAGCACACATGAGTATTTAACTTGCAAAATCCTAGAATAATACATGCATAGGTAGCTGCAGTGATAAGGAGAGGAGCACCAACCTGCAATGATGTTGGATGGAGAAAATAAACTCTCAGCAGGAGCATATCCACAAGCCAAACGGGAATAACTAAAAGTAGCAATGTGTGAAACATAACAGAGAAAGTCCAATCACTAAGTTTCATAAGAACACCGACGACAAAGGAATATTGTGAGAGATTGATCTTGGCTTACCTTCTGCCAAGGACGACGTCGACGGCACCGTCGACGACCGCTTCGCCAGCAGTGCACCAGCACCGCGCCTGCTTCAGCAGCTGCTCCTCTCATCCCCGGCGGCGCCACAAAGAGAAAAAATGAAAAAGAGAAATCAGGAGAAGAAGCAGAGCAACGAAGAGGAGAAGAGGCAGCAATGGTGAAATAATGAAACGGGAGATGTGGAGATGCAGCCCGCACAGGAGCATGGTGGCTAGTTTTACCTCATACTCTTATCCCTTGGTCAGGCAGCGCTCGATCCAGAAGCACGGCACGCAGCGGCAACGGAGTTCTTCACCAATCCTCGCCTCCCTCTCTCTCCTGCAGATCGAATCCAGCACCGCCGCCGTCGCCGGCCAGCTCATGGAGT
>NW_025266095.1:0-1515 GCF_018294505.1 Triticum aestivum
TGTTTGTTGCTGGCCCTCTTCTGTCCAAGGCTACCAATCGTATGGTCAGCAACTAAAACAACCATGAATTAAGAAATTAATTAACTGTAATTAACAAAAATAGACTTCACATGTGAATCCAAAATGGCAATGAACACGAACCCTAACGGTGCATCACCAGAAAATAATGTTAGGAAGGATGGACGTTTCGGGAGTTACCGGTCTGGCGCCTTAGGAGGAGGCTACCTTCCGGAGTCCGTCCTCTTGGTGATGAAGCTGACGCCGATGAAGCTGAGAATGAAATTCTGTCCAACATAGTACAACCTCCTTTAATATTTTTATAGGATTCGATATAGAAGAGGAATTCAGACAAATTATATGTGTATAAGCATCTACAGAAACATATCTACAACTATCATGTTGAAAGTTTATTTTAATTCAACCTCTAACAGGCCGTAAACTGGCAAATGAAAAAACTGCGCTCAGGATAATAACTTCCTGGACAGCACATTAAATTGATGGCTGCTCTGAAACTGCCTGGCCAAAAAGCACAAACAAATACTCTTTGGAAAGCTTGATACCTACACTACAACTTATATTTGGAGACTTGAAATTATGGACTGATCAGCCCAGAATTGGCCCAAACATCACTATCCAAAAACACCAATTCCTCTAACTGAACCAAACTATTCCTCTAATTATGTACAGCAGGGGCAGCAGTGCTAAATGCTTTCTTCTCTACAGATTCTTATAGCAACATAGAAATAAGTGCCTTTCATTGAGCTTTTCAATTCAGCACACATGAGCAATTAACTTTCAAAATCCTAGAATAATAGAGGCATAGGTAAGAAACACCAACCTGCAATAGATGTTGCATAGAGAACTTTTCAGTTCAGCACACATGAGTATTTAACTTGCAAAATCCTAGAATAATACATGCATAGGTAGCTGCAGTGATAAGGAGAGGAGCACCAACCTGCAATGATGTTGGATAGAGAAAATAAACTCTCAGCAGGAGCATATCCGCAAGCCAAACGGGAATAACTAAAAGTAGCAATGTGTGAAACATAACAGAGAAAGTCCAATCACTAAGTTTCATAAGAACACCGACGACAAAGGAATATTGTGAGAGATTGATCTTGGCTTACCTTCTGCCAAGGACGACGTCGACGGCACCGTCGACGACCGCTTCGCCAGCAGTGCACCAGCACCGCGCCTGCTTCAGCAGCTGCTCCTCTCATCCCCGGCGGCGCCACAAAGAGAAAAAATGAAAAAGAGAAATCAGGAGAAGAAGCAGAGCAACGAAGAGGAGAAGAGGCAGCAATGGTGAAATAATGAAACGGGAGATGTGGAGATGCAGCCCGCACAGGAGCATGGTGGCTAGTTTTACCTCATACTCTTATCCCTTGGTCAGGCAGCGCTCGATCCAGAAGCACGGCACGCAGCGGCAACGGAGTTCTTCACCAATCCTCGCCTCCCTCTCTCTCCTGCAGATCGAATCCAGCACCGCCGCCGTCGCCGGCCAGCTCATGGAGT
>NW_025266096.1:0-1515 GCF_018294505.1 Triticum aestivum
AAGAACTAGTTTGTAACTGTCGTTTGGAATCAGTTTGGCGCAGTGCTAACTGAAACATGGATATCTGACTCATATGGAGTCCGTTTTGGCACCACAAGTAGTCAAAACGTTTGTGACGGCAATATTCTTCAAAGGATTCTTTCATAGGGAACTTTTGACGAACTTTTCTTAAGGAATCCGTTAAAAAACTTGTACAGAAACTTTCTTAACGAGTACTCGACAAACGCCTGTCGAGAACATACACAAAGTCCCAGCTGTGGACCTAGTGCATCATCATAACTAAGGTATCCTGCATTTTCCTAGAAGTAATTGGATCTCATATGGAGGTGTTTAGTGAAGTAGAATGCAAAAAAACGAACGCAACTACACAAGAAATAGTCTGTAACTGTCGTTCGAAATAAGTTTTGCGCAGTGTTAACCGAAACATGGATATCTGACACATACGGAGTCCGTTTTAGCACCACAAGTAGTAAAAACGTTTGTGAAGACAAGATGCTTCAAAGGATTCTTTCATAAGGAACTTTTGGAGAACTTTTCTTAAGAAGTTCGTTTAGAAACTTGTATAGAAACTTTCTTAACGAGCACTCGACACACGCCTTTCGAGAACATACACAAAGTCCGAGCTGTGGACCTAGTGCATCATCATATCTAAGGTCTCTTGCATTTCCCTTGAAGTAATTGGATCTCATATGGAGATGTTTAGAGAATTAGAATGGAAAAAAATTGAATGCAACTACACAAGAACTAGTCTGTAACTGTCGTTCGAAATCAGTTTGGTGCAGTGTTAACTGAAACATGGATATTTGACTCATACGGAGTCCGTTTTGGCTCCACAAGTTGTCAAAACGTTTGTGACGGCCCGACGCTTCAATCGATTCTTTCGTAGGGAACTTTTGGAGAACTTTTCTTAAGGAGTTCATTCAGAAGATTGTACAGAATCTTCTCTTAATGAGCACTCAACAAACGTCTTTCGAGAACATACACAAAGTCCCAGCTATGGACCTAGTGCATCATCATAACTAAGGTATCCTGCATTGCCCTAGAAGTACTTGGATCTCATATGGAGATGTTTAGTGAAGTAGAATGCAAAAAAATCGAACGCAACTACACAAGAAATAGTCTGTAACTGTCGTTCGAAATAAGTTTTGCGCAGTGTTAACCGAATCATGGATATCTGACACATACGGAGTCCGTTTTAGCACCACAAGTAGTAAAAACGTTTGTGAAGACAAGATGTTTCAAAGGATTCTTTCATAAGGAACTTTTGGAGAACTTTTCTTAAGAAGTTCGTTTAGAAACTTGTATAGAAACTTTCTTAACGAGCACTCGACACACGCCTTTCGAGAACATACACAAAGTCCGAGCTGTGGACCTAGTGCATCATCATATCTAAGGTCGCTTGCATTTCCCTATAAGTATTTGGATCTCATATGGAGATGTTTAGTGAAGTAGAAGGAAAAAATAGAATGCAACTACACAAGAACTAGTCTGTAACTATTGTTCGGAATCAATTTA
>NW_025266097.1:0-1514 GCF_018294505.1 Triticum aestivum
GTTTTCGACATCTTGCACGCTGAGCTTTGCCACATGCTTCTTGAACTGAGCTTTCTCATAATCGATCTTGTGCTTCAGTTCAACGATGCGCTGAGCAAGTGCTAGCTCAGAAGCAATGGCGCCATTGAAGGAGACACTAAGGCCAATGGGAAGTTGCAGATCTTCAAAGCTGAGATTTGGGGTGTCAAACCACTCATCAATGAAGTTATGGATGATTGCCACATCAAAGAGAGGCAAATCATTGAAGATCTTTGCTTCTTCCTTGCTCTTGATCAGTTGCTCAAGAGCGTCATCTGAATATCTTCATCGCTGGATAGATCAATGTGCTCTTCTCGCAGAATGGCAGCAGAAGTCAATGTCTGATCAGTATTCTTGACGATTTTCTTTTTCTTCTCCGTCTTCTTGGAGATACGTGATAGATCTTCAGACTGCACACTGTCTTCAGGAGGTGCAGTGGCCAGTGGCTTCGCATGTGAAACTTTAGGAGGAGCAGCTGACCTTGAAGATTTAGTCTTCTTCTGCTTCTGCAGTTTTGGAGTGGGAGCAGGGGCTTCATCAGAATCAGCATCATCTGCAGGTCGATCCACATCTGCCCCTTGAACCTTGATATGAGTAATGAGACCTTCCAAGTCATAGAAGGGCCCAACTAGATTTTGTTCAGCTTCGCGTGTGCCATCGGCACGAGGCGCGGAGGGACCAAGGTTGAAGTCTAACCCCCAAGATTTCTTGTTCTCCTTGGCTGAGTTCTTCGCAAACTGAAAGTTGCGTTTGAACAGATTGTCTTCGTGACACCAGAGTAAAGATGATGGGTCTGCATCAGCTGGTTGTGGCCCATGGACCATGCAAGGATAGAAGCCTTGCTCAATGGCTTCAGCTCTGGACCTGGGTGGAAGATTTCTGTACAAAATATCTCCCCATGGTCGCTTGATGGCATTTTTCTCTGCATATTCCTGGGTCATGAATCTGTGCTTGTACCACTATTCTGCCCAATATCTTCGAATTCACTGGATTCGAGTCTTGCGCTGATTATAATCCTCTTTAGGATCTGTCTTGTAAAGCTCTGAGAGGTCATCAGGCAAATCTCTTGATGTTCCCCCACGTCGCTGTCTGCCACCCTTCCTTACTGATTTCTCTGCAGCCATGAACTTCAAACTGAATGGCTTCAACATGTTCAAAGGCTTCAAAGGCTTTCGCTTGCTGGACAAATAGGAACTGGCTTCAGGAGAGTTAATGTGATGCTGTAAGAATTCTGCAGACGAATGCAGACTATGAGAACCAAGGGATTCTCCCACGGACATGTACCTGTGACAGCATTAGAGATGCGAGGGAAGGGGAAGAGGTCATATGCATTCTCACAAGATTTTGAAGATAAATCAGTTTGAAGACATTGACCTCATGATGCGAAGACATTCACTTATATGTTGAGAGTTGGTTCCAGATTTGTACGAATCCGCGAATAAGTACAAGTGAGGAATCTAACTAGATATGAAGCTTAAGTGAATATACTAGGCAGT
>NW_025266098.1:0-760 GCF_018294505.1 Triticum aestivum
GCAGCACCAACAGTTTGGCCAAATGCAAGAGGAACACGGCTCGCTCGGCGAAGGTCTGCTTCGCGACGTGGAGGTAGTCGTTGTTGTTGTTGTTGGAGAGGTGCGTTAGGTGCAGCGGGTGGTGGTGGTGGAAGACGCGCGAGCAATTCATTAAATCTGTTATCGAGCTTTGTTTCGAACGTCTTCTCAAGGCCAGTGATCTTCTCCATGGCCTCTTCAAAATTGTTCAGCACATCTTGCACCTGTTCAGTCATCATTTGCTGAAACTTATCATGAAGCTCCTTGTTCGATAAATTCTCCCAGTCAATCTCGTCGGCTTGTGATCCTGGCATGGTTAGCAGCAATAGAAACACACAAGAATATGATCCTACAGACTACTAAGAAGTGGTGGTGGTGTATCACAAATCCGTCAAGCAAATCTCAAATTCTTACCAGTTCTTACCCAGCAGCAGGCGGTGATCGGCAACCGTTGTAGTCAAAAACTCTCAAAGCTTGGATACAGCGATTACCAGGGAGAGGCGAACACACGACGTAGATGTATGTGGAGCTGGGAAGGCTTAAAGTATGGTAGCAAAAAGGGTCAGCAATAATCAATTCAGAGATGCAAAGTTGAATAAACGCTCAACGACGGTACTGTGCTGGTCCTAGGCTAGACTGTGCTAGAGAGGCGAGCCTAGAACACCAATAAAATCACGGCGCGGCACATAAACAAGGGAAAAGCACACTCTGAATTTTTTTTTCGCTCTTTTTTTTTTGCGCT
>NW_025266098.1:770-1514 GCF_018294505.1 Triticum aestivum
TTCCTATTATGGCACCTGTCTCAAAACACTCAGAAACACCTAAAAATAGGATAGCCAGAAATTTTTTCGAAAAATGCGTTTTCGAAAAATTTTGGGCCTAAACGGAGCGTGGCTACCCGACAAGGAAACACGAATCGGAATCTAGATGGATCTCGAAAACAAACCTAATATGACAAGAACTCGGATTGGTGGTGGATCTCGAAAACAAACCTAATATCTCAGAATTTTTTTTTTTCCGAAACCTACTCCGGCAAGGAAACACGAATCGGAATCTAGATTGATCCCGAAAACAAACCTAATAAGCAAGGAACTCGGATTGGTGGTGGATATATGGTGGTGGTATATGGCAGCGGTGGTAGTATTGGGATATGGATCGGTGGTGGTATATGGACACGGATTGGTGGTGGTATATGGATACGGATTCGGAGCGGTGGTGGTAGATGGCAGGGGCGATGATGATGGTGCGGCGGCGGCGTGACAACTTATGACCAGAACTCGAAACTCTAAAAGACTAGACTCTAAGACCAGCAACTAGACACGACGATGCAACCGCAAATTCAACAAAGCAAAACCCTAAAAAGATTATGCAAGGCTCAGATTGGTTCGGATATGATGAACTAACCCTAAATTTTTTTTGTGGCTTTTTCGTGGACTATAGGTATGAAGAACAGACTCGATCTAAACTACGAAAAACTGTAAAATCTCACCGAGCAACCTGGAAATCTGATACCACTTGATAGAGGC
>NW_025266099.1:0-1514 GCF_018294505.1 Triticum aestivum
TCACACACGGTAGGACATGTTCACACGCCTCTGATTCATCCCCGATGAATCAGACCTGACTCAACTCTAAGCAGTAGCAGGCATGACAAACAAGCATGAATGAGTAGGCACAACAGGGCTCAAACAACTCCTACTCATGCTAGTGGGTTTCATCTATTTACTGTGGCAATGACAGGTCATGCAAAGGATAAAGGGGTTCAGCTACCGTAGCAAGTAACAAATATGTCGTTGTTGTCCTAATGCAGTAAAGAGAGCAGGAGCGAGAGAGTGGGATTGTATCGGAATGAACAAGGGGGTTTGCTTGCCTGGCACTTCTGAAGATAACGTTGAGTCTTCATCAGTGTCAACGATCACATCATCGGTATCACGTCTATCGAGAGGGGACAAATACCGGCAACACAGAAGGGAACACAATCAATGCAATGCACAATATGATGCATGATCATGACATGGCAAAATGAATGTGTTTTGAGCTAATGCAACTAGCAACAGATTAAATGAAGTTGGTTTGAATACAAGATTCAAATTCAAACTCCATATGTGGTTATTTAAATGTCATTCACTTCATTTGCCCTAAACAGTAGTGATAAGTTGTTCTAACATGCATGAAAATGGTACAGATGGATTCCTTGAATTTTTCTGATAATTTTTCATATATAATTTATTTAATTTGGAGTTACGGTTAATTTTCTATGATTTATTGAAGTTTTAGCTATTTTCTGAAATTTTCTGAATATAAATTAAATCCAGAAAACATTACTGCGTCAGCATGACGTTGGCATGACATCAGCAAGTCAACAGGGGCCGGCTCGGGTCAAACCTGACCAGTGGGGCCCACTGGTCAGTGACTACGGCTAATCCTAATATAATTTAAACCTAACCTAGTTTAATTAGTCGGCCCGGGCCCGCATGTCAGTGAGTCAGTGGCTTAATTAAACTTAGTTATTAACTTAACCAAAGGTTAGCAGGGGACGGGCCCACACGTCAGTGACCCAGGGGGGTCAAATCCTTGGTCAACCCGGCTAATCCACCGGCGTCTAACCGCCGGCAACGACCAGACGCGGCGGTGGCTCGCCGGAATGGCTGCTCCGGCGCCCATTCGACGCGCGGAGGGGTTCTACAGGGAGCTCGAGCTCGTGCGCATCCAATGGAGCAAGCCAGAGGAGTTGGGGTTGGCTGTGGCGTCGGCAGCGGCGAGGGAGGCGGCGGCCGGAGTTCGGCCAACGACGGGTTAGGCGATGCAGGGCGCTAGGGGAGGCGTTGGTGCGTGCTACGTGCTCCTGGTGAGGTGTGGAGCACGGTGGTGTGCCCGGCTTCGAGCCACAGTGGCTCTGGCCACGACGGCGATGAGGCACGGCGGCGGCGAGCTTCGGCCGTGGTGGAAGATGGAGCTAGGGGACGAAATCAAGTGCGCGGAGTGAGGGGAAGAGAAAAGGAGCTCACGGGGAGTCGGACGAGACGCTAAGTGGGCTCGGGGACGTCCTGTCGGCGGTGAATCGAACGGCGGCGATCGC
>NW_025266100.1:0-1514 GCF_018294505.1 Triticum aestivum
ATAGACAAACAGAGTGTCACTAGTATGCCTCTACTTGACTAGCTCGTTAATCAAAGATGGTTAAGTTTCCTAGCCATAGACATGAGTTGTCATTTGATGAACGGGATCACATCATTAGAGAATGATGTGATTGACTTGACCCATCCATTAGCTTAGCACTATGATTGTTTAGTTTATTGCTATTGCTTTCTTCATAACTTATACATGTTCCTATGACTATGAGACTATGCAACTGCCGAATACCGAAGGAGCACTTAATGTGCTATCAAACGTCACAACGTAACTGAGTGATTATAAAGATGCTCTACAGGTGTCTCCGATGGTGTTTGTTGAGTTGGCATAGATTGAAATTCGGACTTGTCACTCCGATTGTCGGAGAGGTATCTCTGGGCCCTCTCGGTAATGCACATCACTATAAGCCTTGCAAGCAATGTGACTAATGAGTTAGTTACAGGATGATGCATTATGGAATGAGTAAAGAGACTTGCCGGTAATGAGATTGAACTAGGTATGATGATACCGACGATCGAATCTCGGGCAAGTAACATACCGATGACAAAGGGAACAACGTATGCTGTTATGCAGTTTGACCGATAAAGAACTTCGTAGAATATATATGAGCCAATATGAGCATCCAGGTACCTCTATTGGTTATAGACCGGAGGTGAGTCCCGATCATGTCTACATAGTTCTCGAACCCGTAGGCTCCGCACGCTTAACGTTCGATGACGATCGGTATTATGAGTTTATGTGTTTTGATTTACCGAAGATAGTTCGAAGTCCCGGATGTGATCACGGACATGACGAGGAGTCTCGAAATGGTCGATACATATAGATTGATATATTCGACAATGCTATTTGGACACCAGATGAGTTCCAGGGGTCACCGGATAAATATCGGAGTGTCGGGGGGTTATCGGAACCCCTGGGGGAACTAATGGGCCAACATGGGCCTTGTAAGAGAGAGAGAGAGAGAGGAGAGGGCCCTAGGGCTGGCCGCCCCCCCTAGGAGTCCGAATTGGACTAGGAGGGGGCGGCGCCCCCCTCCCTTTCCTTCTCCCTCTCTCCATCTCCTCCTTCCCCCTCTCTTCCCTTGTTGGAAACCTACTAGGAATAGGATTCCTATTCCTAGTAGCAATCCTACTTGGGGCGCGCCCCATGAGGGCCGGCCGACCTCCCCCCTTGCTCCTTTATATACGGGGGCAGGGGGAACCCTAGAACACACAAGTTGACAGTTGTCTTAGACGTGTGCGGTGCCCCCTTCGCAGATTTCCACCTCGATCATATCGTTGTAGTGCTTAGGTGAAGCCCTGCGTCGGTAACTTCAACATCACCGTCATCGTGCTATCGTGCTGACAAAACTCTCCCTCGGCCTCAGCTAGATCATGAGAACGAGGGACATCACCGAGCTGAACGTGTGCAGATCGCGGAGGTGCCGTACGTTCGGTACTTGGATCGGTTGGATCGCGAAGACATTTGGCTACATCAACCGCGTTACTAAACGCTTCCGCTTT
>NW_025266101.1:0-1514 GCF_018294505.1 Triticum aestivum
AATATTCAATGTTTAAAAAAAATCCGGGGTTGACCAGCACAGCTTAAATAATTCTATCAAACAAACTACAAATAGTATTGAAGACAAGAAGGCAGGAATCAATAAAAATATCTATTTTAACATAAGTATATGCTTACATATCATGTATACAATGTAAAAGAGTATAACATCTAAATGGAAAGTTATTCACCTCACATTTCCAAATGTCCATACCAACCGAAGGACCATATCTTGCAAGTTGGGAGTATGGAGCAGAATGGAAATTCAATTACCTTTCTAAGAAAGTGAAGTGGACAATTCAAGTTAATCTTTAAAGGACAAAACCTAAGAGGAATGCACTTTGGATGGCATTCATTGGTGCTAGGATGTAGTTATATGAGAAGGGGAATAAAAATGGGATTCAGAGAATCAGACAAGACGCATACATAAAAATTGGAATAAAAATGCGATGTAGTTATATGAAAAGGGGAGTCTGAGTATCGGACAAGATGCATATAAACATTGGAATTTAACCCCCAAAATACTAACCAAAACAGATAAACACCAAGAAGTGAGACAACAATCCGCTTACATCTTC
Source organism: Triticum aestivum (assembly GCF_018294505.1). Classification (NCBI taxonomy): domain Eukaryota; kingdom Viridiplantae; phylum Streptophyta; class Magnoliopsida; order Poales; family Poaceae; genus Triticum; species Triticum aestivum. The sequence continues at coordinate 578 of NW_025266101.1, forward strand.
AAACACCTTCCCTACACAAAAGCTCTGCAATGTCTTGACATACAGAACTGTGCAATGTCTTGACATACAGAATTTACCAAAGTGACTTGTGTCCTCAGCCGTCAGATCGCGGCGTTGACGCCCGAGATTGGCTGGTCGTTGTACCAAGTATCGTTACACCATTTTTAGGGTCCCATCGCATGTCACAGTCTGCCAAATTAAAAGGGTTGCTGCTATCGAAACTGATCTGGCTGTTCTGTCATCGACTGGCCGCAAAAAAAAACTATGTACGAGAGGCCTGGGCATGACAATTGAGAACTAACATCTCTTCCAAGCAGGTGGTCACCATTTTTATGGGCTTCTTTGTGTGCTTGAGCCAGGCAGCCTGACGTGGAACGACTGCTGCTCCAGAAGCCTATTTCTGTTGCCTTTCCATTCACTCGACCGACGCGTGTTTTCTGGTTACTATAATAACTGACCATGATAAAAACTCACTAAAAAAGCTGATCTAAAATATAACCAGACTATTAGCATTCTCCCCTGTATCTTTGAGCCAGCGAAAATTATGTCGTTCACATTCTGTGTCCGCTCAATGCAAATGAAAATTCCCTGCCCCATCGAATCATTCAGTCATGTGACCAGCGACAGAATGATGGTGATGAAGCTTCAGTTCCAGAATCACAATTGAAGCAAAGAACAGGGCTGATGGAGAAACTTTTAGTTCTGGGATTGCCACGCCATCATTCTTGGTCTGCAAATGCAAAAGGAACATTCTTATACTATAATCAGATAGTTTGAAGCGTATTTGCTACTTGCTAGATTCTTCTACTTAAAATTTATTTATTTTACTTTTGATGATGATTCTAACATCTGTTTAACTGTTCCTTGCTGGTATTTCTAGCAGCTCCATCCAATCCAATCCAACTATAACCGCATTAATATTACACCATATATATTT
>NW_025266102.1:0-1514 GCF_018294505.1 Triticum aestivum
AAGGCAGGGCGGCCAACCCGGCCCAAGACCAAGGCTATCAAGAAACCAGCTCGTAAAAGAAAGACCACCGCTTCATCTGACCCAGCCATTGATGATGATGTGGGTAATCCGGATCTTGAGGTAGAACTTGATTCACTTGGCTTACTTTTTACCCGCCTTATTGATGATGATGCTTGTCAGGATGACGCTGAGGCCAGCAATGCGGGCTTCGTTGAGGTAACTATTCTCTCTTCTGATTCAGAAATCTTGCCTTTGCCAAAATCTCGCCGGACAAACCGGAAAGTTAAATTTTCTCATCCTCTTGCTTATTTGGATCCCAACTTTCTTATGAAGACCCAGCAACACGAAGCTCGCCGCACAACCCGGCACAGCGGCCAGGTAGTTACTTCTGCCGGTTTACCGAACAGTCCGGTTCGAAAACGCCGCCCCGAGGTCTCCGACCTTTTTATTGATTTAAATCCTAAAGCGGGTTTCTTCCGTCAACCTCTTAATCCATCCGACTCCGATTACCAGGTCACTTCTCATTCATCGTCTGGTGAATCGTCGGCCACCCAGCTACCACCTTTGAAAACAGTTGCTGGGTAAGTTAAACCAAACATATGCTTCCAGTATACTACGCAATGGCTTACGCTTTTCCTTGACTTTTTATTTTTCTTTCAGGGCTAAACCGAAACCAAGCAAAAAGGCCCGCCTGGATAGAGCGGCTGAAGAAGATGTAGCCCCAGAACATGACCAAGCACCGGATCATGAAGTGTTTACTTGTGAAGATATCCCCAATGATCCTCCTCTGCAAGACGATGTTATCCCTGAAGAAGGTCTTATTCATACTCCAGCCTCTGCTGATCCGCCTGCCAGCTCTGTCCAGATTGAGAAATCCCACACTCCTGCTGACAAACCGGCCGCGCCAACCCAAACCGGCGAGTCAAAAGATGATGATGTTGTGATTACCGGCGTAGGCCGCTCTGAACCCGGGAATCCTGCCACCCTTACCAGGCATACCATCAAAGAAGATTTTTCCCCTTTGAACAAAGGAAAATGGGATGTTGAATTAGAGACATACGCCGCTCTGAATGCTCAAGATCTTCACTCTGGCTATTTAAACCGGCTTTACACTAGCCGTGACTGTGAAGCTGGCCTGGTCAAAATGATGAGGGATAAATTTGAGGTAAATTCCTTCTTTCCTTTCTGCCATTGCATTCATCCTTGTAGCCCCCAAGGGCCGGTTTGTGACCTTGGTCAAACCGGGACTTGATCCTGAACATTTTTGAAATCCGTCGGCATAACCCTCGAGGGCCGGTCTAACTTAGCATAAGTAAACCGGGGCTCAAAAATAAAAAGCTGTCCTTAGAACATAACTTGATCAAATAGCTATTAGCCCCCAAGTGCCAAGTTGAATACTTGTATTGAGCTTGGGACTTTGTAATCTAGCAATATACAAAAAATTGAAGGTGCATTAGCCCCCAAGTATCAGGCATATAACTTTGTTATGTGGTTGATACTTCCATTTCTTGGAT
>NW_025266103.1:0-1514 GCF_018294505.1 Triticum aestivum
GTCCTCCCTTCTTTCTTTCTATCAGAAAATCCAAGGCCCTCACATACAAAGCCGTGTACTTTCTACTATACTGTACACCCATGCAATCACCTAGGATTTTTTTAGAAAAGGAGGAGGACCCCGGCCTCTGCATTTGGACGATGCATGCAGCCATTTTTATTAAAAATTCACACAAGACCTTACAAAGTCATACAACAGTAAGACTAAAGCCACCGTCTAGGCAACATCTGTCGCTACTCCTATACAGTTGATGAAGGGATGCTGATATTTTGAGCCTAATACACAGACCTCACAGCCAAACCTACCATCTAAGACCCGAGGTCCCAACCAGGACGTCTGCCGGGTATGGGGCACCCACCAGTCCGGCGCACTTCTCAACCAGGACGCCTGCCGGGTATGAGGCCGCCGCAGCCACCTGCCACCAATCCATCTCCAGTGTTGTACTGTTGCATCAATCTTGCCCGGTCTAGCTGCCGTCGATGCCACCACGATGCCAGACAGCGCCACCTCCCTGCGCAAGTCCATCTCCGCGCATCAGACGTCGGCGCCATGCCACCGAGATCCGCCGCCAGCAATGTGTAAGCTGAAACACCGCTCCACCAAAAAGCCTTCCGCTGGTCCCTCGGTCCGTATACACCTTCACGAATGACGCCCCCAAGAGGGAAAGGACACCATAGAGTCGCCGTCATTTGATCTACTGATCTAGGGTTTCCCCCGGAGGTAGCATAGTGTGGCCTTGAACTTCTCCACGGCGATGCCTTCAAGAAGGAAACGATGCAAACAGCGCCGCCACCGCCGGCCTTGATAGCTAGCCGAGAGCAGGTTGAAAGCTTGGTAGCTAGCCGAGAGCAGTTTGAATGACTAAAGTTTAATGTGAAAGCAAATATGGGTAGTGTGCTTGACAAAGTAAAGTGTGCTTGACAAAGCAAATATGGGTTGTGACGTTTGGCATACCCAAAGCACTCCTACGGTATCCGGGAGTTACACGATCTCATGGTCTAAGGAAAAGATACTTGTCATTGGAAAACTCTAGCAAACGAACTATACGATCTTGTGCTATGTTTAGGATTGGGTCTTGTCCATCACATCATTCTCCCAATGATGTGATCTCGTTATCAATGACATCCAGTGTCCATAGTCAGGAAACCATGACTATCTGTTGATCAACGAGCTAGTCAACTAGAGGCTCACTAGGGACATGTCGGTGTCTGTTATTCACACATGTATTACGATTTCCGGATAACACAATTATAGCATGAATAAAGACAATTATCATGAACAAGGAAATATAATAATAATGCTTTTATTATTGCCTCTAGGGCATATTTCCAACAGTCTCCCACTTGCACTAGAGTCAATAATCTAGTTACATTGTGATGAATCGAACACCCATGGAATTCTGGTGTTGATCATGTTTTGCTCTAGGGAGAGGTTTAGTCAACGGATCTGCTACATTCAGGTCCGTATGTACTTTACAAATCTCTATGTCTCCATCTTGAACATTTTCACGAATG
>NW_025266104.1:0-1514 GCF_018294505.1 Triticum aestivum
GCTGTTTTGGTCGATTCTGGCCCGTTTCGTGGACTACTACTCACCAATTTGGGGTCCCAGAGCGATTTTTATGGTTGACGAAGCCCAAAGTGTGCTTACGTGTCGTTCATCAACACTCGCCATTTTGGCCGATTCTGGCCCGTTTGATGGGCTATTACTCATTGATTTGGGGTTTCGGAGCGATTTTATGGTTACTGAACCCTAATGTGCGCTTACGTGTAGGTCATTAACACTCACAATTTTTGCTGATTCTGGCCTGTTTCATGGACTATTAATCACCATTTTGGGGTCCCGAAGCGATTTTAATGGTTGCTGAACCCCAAGAAGCGCTTACGTGTCATTCATCAACACTCTCCGTTTTGCCCGATTCTGGCCCGGTGCAGGTCATCGACACTCGCCGTTTTGGCTGATTCGTCCCGTCTCATGGGCTATTGCTCACCTTTTTGAGGTCCTGGAGCGATTTCCACGATTAATGATCCCCGAGGTGCGTTTACGTGTAGGTCATCAACACTTGCAGTTTTGGCCGATTTTGGCGCATTTCATGGACTATTACTCACCATTTTGAGGTCTTGGAGCGATTTCCACGATTGATGAACCTCGGGGTGCATTTACCTATCGGTCATCAACACTCGCAAGTTTGGCCGATTCTGGCCCGTTTCGTGGACTATTACTGACCGTTTTGGGGTCCCGAAGCGATTTTCTTGGTTTATGGACCCCAAGGTGCGCTTACGTGCATGAAATTAACACTCGCCATTTTGGCCAATTCTCGCCCATTTCGTGGACTATTACTCACCGTTTTGGGATCCCAGAGCGACTTTTATGGTTGCTGAACCCCAAGGTGCGCTTATGTATCGTTCATCAGCACTCACCTCTTTGATGATTCTGACCCGTTTCATAGACTATTACTCACCGTTTTGGGGTAAGGAGCAAATTCCATGGTTACTGAACCTCGAGGTGCGCTTACGTGCAGGTCATTAACACTCGCTGTTTTGGCCGATTCTGGCCCGTTTCGTGGACTACTACTCACCAATTTGGGGTCCTAGAGCGATTTTTATGGTTGCTGAAGCCCAAGGTGTGCTTACGTGTCGTTCATCAACACTCGCCATTTTGGCCGATTTTGGCCCGTTTCATGGGCTATTACTCATTGATTTGGGGTTTCGGAGCGATTTTATGGTTACTGAACCCTAATGTGCGCTTACGTGTAGGTCATTAACACTCACAATTTTCGCTGATTCTGGCCTGTTTCATGGACTATTAATCACCATTTTGGGGTCCCGAAGCGATTTTAATGGTTGCTGAACCCCAAGAAGCGCTTACGTGTCATTCATCAACACTCTCCGTTTTGCCCGATTCTGGCCCGTTTCATGGGCTATTACTCACCATTTTGGTGTCCCTGTGCGATTTCCTTGCTTGTTGAACTACAAGGTCCTATTACGTGCTTACGTGCAGGTCATCGACACTCGCCGTTTTGGCTAATTCGTCCCGTCTCATGGGCTATTGCTCACCTTTTTGAG
>NW_025266105.1:0-1514 GCF_018294505.1 Triticum aestivum
GCCCCCAGTCGAGCCCCTTGTTGACCCATGACGCCAGCCGCTGTGGTGGATCTGAGCGGAAGGCGGGGAGCGCCACCCATTTGGTGCCCCTGGGAGCGGTGATATAAAACCACTCCCGTTGCCACAAACCAAGCTCCCCTTGAAAAGAGCCCTCGGGACACGGAGCATCAGCACATTTGCTTATGACCGCCCCTCCGCACTCTGCTTGTTGCCCCCTGATCATCTTTGACTCCACCTTGAAGGTCTTGAGCCACAATCCAAAGTGAGGGGTAATATGGAGGAAGGCCTCACATACGACAATGAATGACGAGATATGGAGGATGGACTCCGGATTCAAGTCATGGAAATCCAGCCCATGATAAAACATGAGCCCCCGCACAAAGGGATCCGTCGGGAAGCCTAAACCCCGAAGGAAGTGAGACACGAACACCACGTTCTCGCCGGGCTCGGGAGTGGGAATGACCTGCCCTGGAGCAGGCAGCCTATGCGAGATCTTGCCGGTTAGATACCTGGCGTCTCGCAGCTTTAGCACATCTTCTTCTGTGACGGAGTAAGACATCCATCGGCCGTGCTGGTCGGAGCCGGACATCGTCGAAGGTCGGAAGCGCCTAAATCTAAATCTTTGGGTGTTAGAACTCGAAGCGCGAGGCGAACTCGATGGAGGGTGTAAAAAGAAGAGGGCCTTGGTCTCATTATAAATAGGTCGAATACTAAGAGCCCACCCCGTGGTCGATTAGGACTCGCCTTTGATAGAGGAGGCGTGCCGACGGGCACGGTTGGCTTACCCACGTCCGTATTGATGGAAATCCCGGAATAAGGGGGCACGATCTATGCTTTGATAAGACGTGCCAAGGAAACCGCCTCGCTAAACGCGCTGAGGTGGAACAGCAAAAAACAATTCATATAAAGACCTGGCCGCGGTGTGATGTCACGCCGCGGAATACGTCAGCAGATCTGTGCAAAAGTTATTCTCTCTACGGTGGTATGTGGAACTTGTTTTGCAGAGCCGGACACTATCCTTGTGTTCAAAACCTTCTATGAAGTATTCGGAGGAGGAACCCGCCTTGCAATGCCGAAGACAATATGCGCGCCGGACTCGTCGTCATTGAAGCCTGGTTCAGGGGCTACTGAGGGAGTCCTGGACTAGGGGGTGTCCGGATAGCCGAACTATCGTCACGGCCGGACTCCAAGACTATGAAGATACAAGATTGAAGACTTCGTCCCGTGTCCGGATGGGACTTTCCTTGGCGTGGAAGCCAAGCTTGGCGATACGGATATGTAGATCTCCTACCATTGTAACCGACTCTGTGTAACCCTAACCTATCCGGTGTCTATATAAACCGGAGGGTTTTAGTCTGTAGGACGAACAACAATCATACCATAGGCTAGCTTCTAGGGTTTAGCCTCCTTGATCTCGTTGTAGATCTACTCTTGTACTACCCATATCATCAATATTAATCAAGCAGGAGTAGGTATTACCTCCATCGAGAGGGCCCGAACCTGGGTAAAAACAT
>NW_025266106.1:0-1514 GCF_018294505.1 Triticum aestivum
AAGGCACCTCCTAGGTGCCTTGGGGGGGAGGGAAACCCCCCTAGGCCGCCGCACCCCCTAGGAGATTGGATCTCCTAGGGCCGGCCACCCCCCCTTGGCACCCCTATATATAGTGGGGGAGAGGAGGGACTTCATACCTTGAGTCCTTGGCCTTAGGTTGCCTCCTTCTCCCTCCCCAACACCTCCTCCAACTCCATAGCGCTTAGCGAAGCTCTGCCGGAGTACTGCAGCTCCATCAACACCACGCCGTCGTGCTGCTGCTGGTGCCATCTCCCTCAACCTCTCCTCCCTCCCTTGCTGGATCAAGAAGGAGGAGACGTGGCTGTTCCGTACGTGTGTTGAACGCGGAGGTGCCGTCCGTTCGGTGCTAGGATCTCCGGTGATTCGAATCACGTCGTGTTCGACTACATCATCCCCGTTCTTTGAACGCTTCCGCTCGCGATCTACAAGGTATGTAGATGCATCTATTCACTCGTTGTTGGATGAACTCCTAGATGATCTTGGTGAAACGAGTAGGAAAATTTTTGTTTTCTGCAACGTTCCCCAACAATACACCAGGGGGCCCACACCCTGTCCAGGAGACAGGAGGTGCCCCCCCCTATAGGGCGCGCCCCCCTATCTCCTGGCCCCCCTGGTGGGCCTCCGGTGTCCATCTTCTGCTATATCATCGCTTTTACCCTGGAAAAAATCATGGGCAAGCTTACGGGACGAAACTCCGCCGCCACGAGGTATTGAAGTTGATAAAGCCAAAGTTGATGTTATTGAAAAGATGCCATGTCCCAAGGACATAAAAGGTATAGGAAGTTTCCTTTGTCATGCCGGTTTTTATAGGAGGTTCATTAAGGATTTTTCTAAAATCCCTAGGCCTCTGACTAATTTATTGCAAAAAGATATTCCTTTTGTATGTGATGATGATTGTGTAGAAGCATTTGAAACACTTAAGAAAGCTTTGATCACTGCACCTGTTGTTCAGCCACCTGATTGGAATTTACCTTCTGGAATTATGTGCGATGCTAGTGATTATGCTGTAGGTGCTATTTTAGGGCAAAGAGTTGATAAGAAATTGAATGTTATCCAGTATGCTAGTAAGACTCTTGATACTGCCCAGAGAAATTATGCTACTACTGAAAAAGAGTTCTTAGCAGTTGTGTTTTCATGTGATAAGTTCAGACCTTATATTGTTGATTCCAAAGTTACTATTCACACTGATCATGCTGCTATTAAATATCTTATGGAAAAGAAAGATGCTAAGCCTAGACTCATTAGATGGGTTCTCTTGCTTCAAGAATTTGACTTGCATATTATTGATAGAAAGGGGGATGAGAACCCCGTTGCTGATAACTTGTCTAGGTTAGAGAATGTTCTTGATGACCCACTGCCTATTAATTATAGCTTTCCTGATGAACAATTAGCGGTCGTAAATGCTTCTCGTACTACTCCTTGGTATGCTGATTATGCTAATTACATTGTTGCTAAATATTTACCGCCTAGTTTCACATACCAGCAAAAGAAAA
>NW_025266107.1:0-1514 GCF_018294505.1 Triticum aestivum
AGGAAACGCAAGGATCTGTTCGATGGTGAAACCGAACCCCGAAAACGCCCGTGTACGAGGAGCGGCGAGGAAATAGACAAGCTGTTGAAAAATTGGAAAGACTGCCCACTGCCGGGAAAGAAGCAAAAGGCGCCAGAGCCGCTGCTGAAGGTATGGAAAACGAGGTCTGTTTTCTGGGACTTGCCGTACTGGAAGATCCACCGTGTGCCTCACAGCCTTGATGTCATGCATATCACGAAGAACGTGTGCGAGAGTCTGCTTGGTACCCTGCTCAACATGCCAGAGAGGACCAAAGATGGGCCGAAAGCAAGGGCAGACTTGAAATCAATGGGCATCAGGCAGGAGCTTCACACTATATATGATGATGATGATGATGATGATGATGAGACGAAGCTGGACACAGAAAGTCGTCGCAAAGGCAAAAAGGCCAAGAAGACCGGAAATGACTACCCTCCCGCGTGCTTCACTCTAAGTCAGGAGGAGATCGAGAAGTTTTTCACCTGCCTCCTAGGAGTAAAACTTCCTTACGGTTACGCGGGGAAGATAAGCAGATACCTAGACCCAGCGAAGCAGAAGTTCAGCGGGATGAAGTCTCACGACTGTCACGTGCTAATGACGCAGATACTTCCAGTTGCAATCCGTGGGATCATGGACGCGCACGTCCGTGAAACGCTATTTGGCCTATGCAACTTCTTCGACGTCATCTCTTGGAAGTCGATTGGCGTGAGGCAACTCAAAAGGCTACAGGAAGAGATCGTGGTGATACTATGCGAGCTTGAGATGTACTTCCCGCCCGCATTCTTCGATGTTATGGTGCATCTGCTGGTCCATATAGTGGAGGATATCATCCAACTCGGGCCGACGTTCCTGCACAGCATGATGCCGTTCGAAAGGATGAATGGTGTCATCAAAGGATACGTTCGCAACATGTCACGTCCAGAGGGAAGCATAGCCAGGGGCTTTCTAACCGAAGAGTGCATCTCCTACTGCACGAATTATCTAGGCATCGAGAACCCCGTTGGTCTGCCCGTCAACAGGCACCTCGGCAGGCTCGCTGGATGGGATCACCGTGAGGGTCGCCGCGAAATGCATGTCGACTTCGAGGGTCGACTCGCCGACTTTGAAAGAGCAAACCTAGTCACGCTACAACACATAGACGTGGTCGATCCTTGGGTGGTAGAGCACAAAACCTTTATTAAGAAGACGTACAATGACCGAGGCCAACAGAGGACGGACGGAGATATACTCAAAGAGCACAACTCATGTTTCACGCGTTGGTTCAAGCAGAAGCTTCTGTCGTACCCTTTACATGAGGATTCTTCCGCGGAAGAACAACTCATATTCGCCTTGTCACAGGGCACCGAGCACAACCTGATGACCTATGAGGCGTACGATATCAACGGCTACACATTCTACACCGAGGCCAAGGACATGAAGAGCGATGGTTATCAGAACTCCGGGGTAACGATGGAATCCTACACCGGTAACGACAAGGACAGATACTACGGAAGGAT
>NW_025266108.1:0-1514 GCF_018294505.1 Triticum aestivum
TCAACTATACAAGCAATGAAAAGAAAATTGCAAAGGCTCAGACTGGCTTGGACAAAGGATGAATAGATCTAACTCTTTTTGTGGATTTTTCTTGGACAATAGGTAAGAAAATAAATCTAATCTAGGAAAACTAGAAATTCTCACCGAGCAACCTGAAAACTGATACCACTTGATAGAGGCGAGGGTCCCGATCTTTCGATGAGATGATAACTTTTGATTTGCTGGAGACGACTTTGAAGATCCGACTACAAACGTGCACGACGTTGCGCCTTAGCAATCGCTAAACCAATCTCCTGAGGTTACTGACGATGCTGGAAGCACGGTCAGCCTGACCACGAAGGTCTATTCCTGCAAGCAATCGAAGAACGAGCAAGAATATGATAAAGCAATCTGAATATTGCAAATATATATGAAGTATTGATAATGGTGGGGATCCGGAAGCGGTCTTGGTCTGGTCGTTGGACACAAACGAAGTACACGAAGTTGCAATGGCTAACTTTTAGCTAAACAAATCCCAAGGAAAAAGCTACTAGATGGATCTACTTATATAGGAGCAAGGGGTGGCGGCCAAGGAGGTAGGAGGACGTCCCAAGGCAGCCTAAAACTAACCCTAGGTCGTACAAGGCTCATGGGCCCAAGTGGAGGTGATGCAACACCTTTGGGCTTGTAGTTTGACTCGGATTCTGCTGCAACGTCAGATTGTTTCATCTGTAACTCAACGCTCCGGACGAATTTGAAGGTGAATCAAATTGGGATGGAAAGAGCACGAAATCTAGTTTCCAACAAAAAACGAATCACCCAATTCGGAGTCCGTATGAAAAAGTTGTTGACATTTTGAGTCAGGTATGTCTGTGCAGTCCGAATCTGAATCCAGAACGTGAGAGACTTGGACTCTATCTTCTCTTGGCCCAAAAGTGACGTGAGAGGACTTTTTGAACACAACCTAAATATCTCCTTTTTCCTTATCTTCATATGTGGATTGTACAAATGTCCCATACTCCTGCAATTAGACAAAACACAAAAGTGTGCGAAGTATTTTTGTTCTGGATAACATAAATAGACTATTGAATAGTTTGCATTAGAAATCACCTGAAAAATATGCATGTATGCAATATTTTTGGTCGTATCCAAGGTACTCATGTCCTCATCAATTATTTATGGCCCAAAGAATTTGTTATACATTCTGATCATGAATCTTTGAAACATATTAAAAGTCAAGCTAAACTGAATCATAGACATGCTAAATGGGTTGAATTCATTGAGACTTTCCCTTATGTCATTAAACACAAGAAGGGAGAAGAAAATGTTATTGCTGATGCATTGTCTCGTCGCTATACTATGCTTTCACAACTTGACTTCAAAATATTTGGTTTGGAGACCATCAAAGATCAATATGTGCATGATGCTGATTTTAAAGATGTAATGCAGAATTGTAAAGAAGGAAGAATGTGGAACAAGTTTGTTGTTAACGATGGATTTGTGTTTCGTGCTAACAAGCTATGCATTCCAGCTAG
>NW_025266109.1:0-1514 GCF_018294505.1 Triticum aestivum
AAAACGGAGCCCTCCCGCCGGTCCTTGCCGAGGTCCACCGCGCCTCCATGGTCCTAGGGCCACCGGAGAGGCAGCAATTCATGTTGGAAGAATACTTTAGGTTCAGAATCTCATGGAATCGAGTGAATGGGTAGATTGGATGTCGAAGAAACCTATTGATATTGACCTATCGGTATCTGTAATTGTATGATCTGGCTGGTCAGACAATTTTGAGGCAACTGGAAAAGCTTGGATTTTTGATGACATTAATGATGTGGATGGCAACAATCGCAAGATAAGGAGTAAAAATTTGGACTGGGACTCCGATGATGATAATGTTGGGAATATTAAAGATTGTAATGTAGTATATTTTAGCAGCTGGGAGGCCACTAGATCCAGACGGGCTGGGCCCGACGTGGGCTGTTGTGGGATAGCCATGGTTGCAACGTCGTGTTAGGCCCCGGTCATGCGCGGTGCAGCGTGCGGCGGGGTGGACGCAGGTGCCGGTGTCGGTGACCGCCATCATCCCACCATCTTCTCTCTTCCGCTCTTCTTTCCAGGCGTGTCCATCCCAAATGGGTCCGACGCGTTGGATGCACAGCTGCATATGGGACGTGTCTGCCTGTCCGCCGGTCCGTTTGGCGATCCATACGGACAAAATACAGACAAGATTTGGCTCTTTGCATTGGAGTTGCCCTAATAGTAGACTTTATTGTGTAGTCAATTGACATGGACTAATAGTAGACTTTGTTGTGAAGGCAATTGACAAGCTCGTTCACTGGACAAAGTATGATCGCAGCTGATGTTATAAAAATGGAATGCTACGACATACATATATGCTGATTGTGTAATCCTTAGTCGTGAAGGACGATGTTTGTTCCTTGACCGTCGCCGATGAAAGAGAGGTTTTGAACAAGTTGTTGCCGCTGTGAACTGCTTCAAGGACATAACTCAGAAGAGAAGGTTTCGACTAGTATATGGCTTTATATGAACCAACCTGTGGTTGAGTTGGTTAGATGGACAGTGGTATCCCCAACCTACCAGGGTTCTGGCTTCGTAAATCTCAAGATGATATGCCGGCTCAGTTTCTCAGAGGTGCTCATAGGGGTAGGGTGTGCGAGTGTGCGTTCATAGGGGTGAGTGTATGCCCGTGTATATGAGCGCTTGTATATGCTAAAAAAAACAGAAGCTTTTTACTAGTATATGGCTTTATGTGATATAAGGAAGGAAAGAAAATCCCTCAAAAAAGGAAGGAAAGAAAATCGCCACTCTTATGTTTATTTTAGAGAATTTTACACTAATCATATGAACAAAAATTCTTAGGAGAAAAATAATAATATTCCGGGCCTAACTACGACTGAAAGCATCTGGGCTGGGATGGGCCGGGCCAAGCAGGTTCGCTTCAGCCGAATAAAAATCGGGCGTGCGTACACATCGGCATCTCCGGCACCGCGGATTCCTTGTCCGTCCGTCCTTTCGTCGCCGCGCATCCGATGGGGAAACGCGGTGCGGCGCAAGGGATAGACATAGACTGG
>NW_025266110.1:0-1514 GCF_018294505.1 Triticum aestivum
CTCCATCTTGTATGTGATTTTATGATGTTTTTTTAATGTGCTTCAATAATGTTCGCATTGTGCTTAACTGGATTTAATCTTTACTAAACTATGCGATTTTATTCTAAGTAGCTAGTGATGTAGTGTTTCAATTGGCTAGAGATTGTTGCTTTGAGAGGTTGTATATATCTGTGATCTGGCAATGTTTTATAGGTCTCGAGTTTAGTTGAGAGCAAATTGTCGATGCCTCACCTTGATGCTTGGTCCTTGTTAGACTATTGTAGAAGATTTTTGGTCAATTCGAACCCATGGGTCCTTGTTAGACTGTTGCACAATGTGAAGATCCATGAACCTCTTCTTACTTATTTTGTTATCATCTTTTCCCTGTCGTGTTTTGTGCTCATTAGAGAAACAACTGACCTGGTTCTTTGAATGTTACAGGGATCGTTGCTAATGGGGAAAAGAGCGATGTCAGTGAATGGCCAAGTAGAAGAAGGGCTACATGAAGGCCCATGGAGATGACTGAGAAACCAGGCAGTACCGCGATTGCTGAACTCGTAGAGCTTGGCCGCCGGAAAATATCCGAGTGTATGATGTGCTGCCAGCGAGATGCATCTTGAACAGTGCACGGTGAGTCGTCCTTTCACTTGCCTTTTCTCACTCTCTACTCCATCTTTGCTCGATGGATCCCAGATCCGACGTTTGTATTTCCATCTTTGCTGTCATCATGCTCAATGCTAGCTCACTGATATAAGCTGGGCCTTATCTATTTGTACTTGAACTAGCTAACTGTTATAAATCTGCTCCTGCATAGGAGCAGTTGGTATTGTTTGGGGTCTCTTGTTCCTGATTTCCCACCAGCAGTGATACCCATGACATGGTCTGGCAATGGTGCATGTCTAGTTTTCATAGGCTAGATACTTATGCTTGGATTTGACTTGTTAAATTGAACAAAATGTTCACCTATTGGTGTGGTGTTGTTGTGTATTGGTAGAACAAGTTATATCCATCTCTTGGAATCAGTCATATGAATCATGTGTATGTGTCGGGCAGAAATAAAATTGATACAAAGAAAAATACTAGACCATGTCCCTCATTCTTAATATGTTCAATTCTGGTATGTAGATTCGTAATATGATGCCCCTGTTCTGTTTATGATCGATGTGTTGATATTCTTAGGCGTAAGTCTGCTCAAGTATGATGTCCCTGTTTTGATATTGTTGATAGTATGATGCCCTTGTTCTGTTTAAGATCAACGCTATGGTGCAGATTAACCTTGGGTATGTTTAGTCTGCTCAAGTACTCTCTCTGCATGTTGATGATGGTCACCCTGTATACACTCAATTTGATGAATTTGATGTTAATCTTGGCCTGCTTGTATGAAGTGCGATTTATCTTTGAGCGATATGTTACTGTTTTTTGGCGGGAAAGTTGCATTTATTTGCAATCTAGCAATGGTTTATAGGTCTTGTTTACTTGTTAACTAATTGGCATCGCTTAAATAGAAGCTTGGTCTATCTACATTTTGTGAAGTC
>NW_025266111.1:0-1514 GCF_018294505.1 Triticum aestivum
CCATGATGAAGGTCGGCCTGCAGAAAAGTTAGTTCGCCCCAATGCTTGTCGATCCTGCACTTCACGTTCAGCTTTACAAGCAAGATGGAATAAACGAGTGATATTAGTATACTCCTTATAGTCTAGAATGGTCTGAATCTCTCTATTTAATCCACCCAGAAAACGTGCAAGCATAGCTTCATTCTCCTCAATAATACCACATCTAATCATGCTAGTTTGTAATTCCTGATAATATTCTTCTACAGAATTTTTCCCTTGTCTTAAACGCTGCAATTTTTGAAGCAATTCACGTTGATAATATGGTGGAACCCAACGCGTACGCATAGCGGTTTTCAAAGCAGCCCAAGTAGTTGGAATAGGATATAATCTACAATGTTCAGACCACCATACACATGCAAAACTAGTGAAAGCACAAACAGCAGCAGCAACTCGTCTCTCCTCAGGATATTGTAAACATGTAAATCGTTGTTCAGTTTCTAACTCCCAAGTAAGATATATGTCAGGAACATATGTACCCTCAAATGGTGGAATATTCAATTTCAGTTTAGGAATATGGACATCATCTCGTACCTGAGGTGGTGGTGCAGGCCTACCATTACGAATATATACCAGAGGTCGACCTGCTGGTGGTGGTACAGGTGGCTGCACGTAGTGCTGATTTTGATCAACCTCATCCTCATAATCTCCCACATAATCATCCTCCTTCGCATCAGCAGCAGGAGCCACAGAAGTATCAACAGCAGCACCAACAGTTTGGCCAAACGCAAGAGGAACACGGCTTGCTCGGCGGAGGTCTGTTTCGCGACGTGGAGGTAGTCGTTGTTGTTGTTGTTGGAGAGGTGCGTTAGGTGCAGCGGGTGGTGGTGGTGGAAGACGCGCGAGCAATTCATTAAACTTGTTATCGAGCTTTGTTTCGAACGTCTTCTCAAGGCCAGTGATATTCTCCATGGCCTCTTCAAAATTGTTCAGCACATCTTGCACCTGTTCAGTCATCATTTGCTGAAACTTATCATGAAGCTCCTTGTTCGATAAATTCTCCCAGTCAATCTCGTCGGCTTGTGATCCTGGCATGGTTAGCAGCAATAGAAACACACAAGAATATGATCCTACAGACTACGAACAATTGGTGGTGGTGGGTGTCACAAACCCGTCAAGCAAAACTCAAATTCTTACCAGTTCTTACCCAGCAGCAGGCGGTAATCGGCAACCGTTGTAGTCAAAACTCTTAAAGCTTGGATAGAGCGATTACCACGGAGAGTCAAACGCACGACGTAGATGTATGTGGAGCTGGGAAGGCTTATAATATGGTAGCAAAAAGGGTCAGCAATAATCAATTCAGAGATGCAAAGTTGAATAAACGCTCAACGACGGTACTGTGCTGGTCCTAGGCTAGACTGTGCTAGAGACGCGAGCCTAGAACACCAACAAAATCACGGCGCGGCACGTAAACAAGGGAGGAGCACACTCTGAATTTTTTTTCTCTTTTTTTTGCACTTTTTTTTCCTCTTTTTTTT
>NW_025266112.1:0-1514 GCF_018294505.1 Triticum aestivum
TAGTCAGTCTGACCAGTTTCAGCACTGATGGCTTTGTTGACAAGTTTCGAAAAAGATGTGCACTCATGCAGACGGAGGTCGCGGCGAAGCTCAGGACTAAGGCCCTTACGGAACCTTGCTTGCTTCTTGGCGTCAGTAGACACTTCCTCAGTTGCATATCGTGCGAGATTACCAAACTCCCTGCTATAGACATCCACAGAAAGTCGGCCTTGGGTGAAATTGCAAAATTCTTCACGCTTACGGTCCATGAGACCCTCCGGAATGTGATGTTCACGGAAAGCCTCGCTGAACTCAGCCCAAGTAGTGACATGGCCCGCTGGGCGCATAGCTCCATAATTCTCCCACCATAGACTGGCGGGGCCTTCAAGATGATATGCAGCAAAGGTGACCTTGTCAGCCTCCGCTACCAGCGCGGAACGCAGCTTGTGAGAGATACTGCGAAGCCAGTCATCAGCGTCGAGAGGCTCGACGGAGTGGTGGAACGTGGGTGGATGCAATTTGATGAAATCACTGAGTGACACCACGTTAGCCCTCTGATGGTGTGCTGTATTCTGCTCAATACGCTCCAACAAACGGTTTGTCTCCCGCTTGTTTCTCTCAGCTTCCATCATAACCTCGGCTAGTGAAGGAGGTTGAGGCAGATGTTCATTTCTGGCTTCACTGCCTTCGGCCTGCTCTTGGGAAGCAGGGTTAGCGCGCGTGTTGACCATCCTAGGTAACAAGACAATGATTTAGTCAGAATGATAAAATTCCGACATAGGATACATAATGTAAGGAATAACCCGGAATGCAAGATGATCATCCGTATGACATGGTAGATACAGAAACTGCTTCTTTATTCCATCGTCATACACACCATACAGGTTTAGTACAAGACCAAGCAAGGTACTAATACGGTGAAAAGAGGATTACATCTCATCGGAGGCATTCCAAGCTCCTATACATTATTTTTCTACATCTCCGGAAAGAGTACAACTAGGTCATATCCCACGAGTCACGCATGACGATAGACGACACAGCTAGTGCGAACTAGTGATACTACTACTAACTCAAACCGATCCGTAGTAGTCCTCGTAGAAGTCACCTCCATAGCCTGGAAGTTCAACGTGATCATCCGGAAACAGACGGTCTCGCGGAGCTTGTGGACCATAGGGGCTAGGATGAGGTCTTGGACCAACAGACGGTGGCCTGCGGGGACCGCGAGGTGGGGTGATGCCTCCTACATCACGCCAAACCATCACGTCTGGCAGAGCAGATCTCACAGGATAGAGATCGCGCATATCTGAGAATCCAGCTTGCACTGCCGGTGCGAACCGAGTCAAAGTGGCCCAGTGATCAGCACGGGTATTGAAGAGCTCTAACCTTAAGGCCCGATTTTCACGGTCCTTATCCTCGAGCATCTCAGCAGTGGTGCGAGTCCGTGAATCCTCCTGAGTGGAGTCAGCATAGATAGCCTGGAGATACCCTTGTGCTCCCGGAAGTGATCCTGGCATATACCGGAAATCAGAATCCCG
>NW_025266113.1:0-1514 GCF_018294505.1 Triticum aestivum
GTGGCCCTTGGTGGAGGGGTCCGAAATCAACCCTATCTCTTGTTTCCCCACACATACGGACTCTAAAAATAGCCTATACTTATGTATTTCGAAATTACATGGGCCTGGCCCAATAATAAGGTGACGCAGCACCTAAAATAGCCTCGGGACGAAATTTATGAAGTGGCATCTTGTATATTTCGTCCAAGGCTTCATGCACCCATTATGGTGGCTTCAAAGTCCTGAAATCATCACTTGTAACTCCGTTCTTGTTCCCCTTGCGCATGCCATCATCTCCATGCTTGTTCTTGCTCCAATGTTCATCCTTCTCCAAGATAGGCCCTTCATTTGTAAGCAAAACAAATGTATCCAATTTAGGCAGCATCATATTCTCATGAACATTAGAATCATTACCAAGAAACGAAAGTACCTGGTAATTTAGTTGGCGTGCACGAGCTCTAGTAATTGGTCCAGTATGTATAGCAGCAGGGGCTGTGGGTGTAACAATTGTATTGATGTCCTTATCATCCTCCCCTTCTTGAAACGAAGTCGTCCTCGACGGAAGTACATCTTCCTCACCCAAACAAGACTTCAAATCTGCAATGTTAAAAGTGGGACTAACCCCAAAATCTGCAGGCAGCTCAATTTTATATGGATTATCATTTATTTTCTCTAACACCTTAAAGGGACCATCAGCACTGATAGAGGCGAAGGTGTCCCGTCTTTCGATGAGATGATGGATATCGCTTTGGTGGCAGTCGACTTTGACGATCCGACTACGAACGTGCGAGGACGTCGCGCCTTAGCAATCGATAAACCAACTCCGAGAGGTTATTGACCACGCCGGAGCACGATCAACCTGACCACGAGGGTCTGTTTCCTGCGAGCAAACGAAGAACAAGCAAGAAACTGAGATTGCAATCTGGATATTGCGAATATAAGATGAAAGCTTTATTGATCAAGGTGGGGTTCTGTGACGCCTTTGTCTGGTCGTTGAACACAAACGAAGTACGCGAAGTTGCAGCTATGGCGAACTTTTAATCTAAAAAAAACCCAAAGTCTAAACGATGCCCTAAGGGCCGTATATATGGAGGAAGAGGGGGGAATTTCGTGGCCCTTGGTGGAGGGGTCCGAAATCAACCCTATCTCTTGTTTCCCCACACATACGGACTCTAAAAATAGCCTATACTTATGTATTTCGAAATTACATGGGCCTGGCCCAATAATAAGGTGACGCAGCACCTAAAATAGCCTCGGGACGAAATTTATGAAGTGGCATCTTGTATATTTCGTCCAAGGCTTCATGCACCCATTATGGTGGCTTCAAAGTCCTGAAATCATCACTTGTAACTCCGTTCTTGTTCCCCTTGCGCATGCCATCATCTCCATGCTTGTTCTTGCTCCAATGTTCATCCTTCTCCAAGCTAGGCCCTTCATTTGTAAGCAAAACAAATGTATCCAATTTAGGCAGCATCATATTCTCATGAACATTAGAATCATTACCAAGAAACGAAAGTACCTGGTAATTTAGTTGG
>NW_025266114.1:0-1514 GCF_018294505.1 Triticum aestivum
TTTTTTTTGCCCTTTGCCGAGTTTTTTAGGCACTCGGTAATTAAATGCGCTGATTCCGGTTGTGCTTGACATATACGCATGACCTGATAAACGAATCTCGTCTTAACTCCTTCGCTTGGCATCACTCGTAACCTCTCCAACAGAAGCTCGTCCACAATAGATGTTACTTCTTTTGGCAACTTTTCCATGCCAGCGACAAGGGGTTGATGTACGGATGCGAGACATGTTGTACTCTGAATCAAAATTGCTGCCCTTATTGACAATGTCCTAGACTAGGGATACTCACCACATCATCTCCCAGCCAGTGGGTGGGGCCAAGGACCCCCGTGTCCGTTCACTAATGGGCCACTTCGGGTAGTACATGACATATATGAGGAAGATTCCACAAGACTTGGTGATCAAGACAAGGACTCCTCTCCACCAACATACCCGTCTAGGAATCTTATTAGACTAGGACTCTGGTACATTCTATAAGCACAAGCCAGGCTAGTCGATACACAACATGTCACATTCATCATCATCACAATCATTACCCCTAGGGTGTAGGCCACAACTTACGATCTCAAGGTAGATCAACTCCTTACTTTGATACACCCATAATAAAAGCAAGAGCAGGACGTAGGGTTTTACCTCCTTAAAGAGGGACCGAACCTGGGTAAAAACACCGTGTCCTTGTCTCTTATTACCCATCAATCAGATCTCATAGCTCGGGCCCCCAACCCGAGGTCTACCGGTTTTGACACCGACATTGGTGCTTTCATTGAGAGTTCCGCTGTGTGATCGAAAGAAGGATCAACGACTTACATCTTCATGGCGCGACTTCCGTGCCCGAATCTCTAGTTAGTGGATCATACGTCCTCGATCGAGAGATGAGGCATGATAAGCTTTCATCAACATCAACTCCGATCTATCACGGGAAAATCATCCATGGAGCCCGGGGCCTCAATGTCAACTTTCTTCTCAAGTAACCGTGCACATTTTCTGGACAGTGGTTTCGTGTTCGCCATCCCTGCCACCTCGAGTGTCGCTTTGACGATTTCTTTGGTGGAATTGTGGAGAATTGAGTCTAGAACAAACCTCTCAAATTTCATTGTGTTCCAATGGATGAATCACTGGCAATCTCCGATATACCAGAGCGCGGTCGAATCAGGACGAGAATCTGGATGAGTTTAGGGTGAGGAGTACAACGTCCAGCTGGGACATGCTTTAGAATATCCAACCGTTCATTGGCTACAAAATTTTTATATCGACCAACTCTCAAAATTTCAGCTCGATCCGACCGTTCGAACTCCGGGACGAGTCCCAGGAGTGCATCAGTTTTTGGATATTTCTTTGAGTGTGATGTTCTCAAACATGTGCTCACAAATTTTAAAGCCTTTTTCGAGGTAATTTTCACCGTCGCGTTGGTGTCAAACCAGCCCAACAACGTTGCTCCAGGGCTGCCGACCTGCACTAGATAGATCATCGCTTTGTCGAGCCGAGGTCAACCTCATTGGATCATCATCTTGGTGAGC
>NW_025266115.1:0-1514 GCF_018294505.1 Triticum aestivum
GGTCTCACCATAAAGTCCCAGCTGACCCAGTGTGTTTTCCGTTTACCTTTTTCCGCACCCCACCAAAAGCGACGAATCATTCTCATGAGTTCCTCACATAGCCCCGCTGGTACCTTGAAGACGCTCATAATATAAACCGGGAGGGCCTGAGCGATCGCCTTGATCTTTATTTCTTTTCCACCCATAGAGAGATAGTTGTCCTCCCATTCCATTAAGCATTTAGCCAAACTCTCTTGTAGGCTTTTTAATTTACCCTTACTCATTCTGTCGTCTGGTGTTGGGAGGCCGAGGTATTTAGCTTCAAAGGTTGCTTGCGTAATTTGCAGTGTACCCTTAATGCACTCTTGGGTACTAGTTGGGCAGATCGGAGAGAACAAGATAGAGCACTTGTTAGGGTTGATCACCTGGCCTGTTCCTTTATCATATATCTCAAGCACATGTTTAACACGTTCTGCTTGTTCGCTGTCTGCCTTGAAGAACAACAAGGTATCATCTGCAAAGAGCAAATGGGAAATACCCGGGGCACGACGGCAAACCTTCATCGGCGTGATAGAGTCCTGGGATGCTTCACGATGCAACAGAGCGGAAAGGCCATCAGCAACAAACAAGAAAAAAATGGGAAAGCGGATCACCTTGGCGAAGACCTCTGGATGGGCAGAACGAATCAAGAAGGGTTCCATTAATTTTTACCGAATAGCTCACCGATGTCACACAAGACATAATCCAATCAACCCATCGGGGAGCGAAACCCAAACTCTGCATCATTCTTCTAAGAAATTCCGAGTCAACCCTGTCATACGCCTTTGATAAATCCAACTTATAAGCGCAATAATAATCTTGCTCCTTTTTACAGTGCTCAATGGCAAGAAAACATTCAAACGCTACCAAGGCATTATCGGTAATCATACAGCCGGGGACGAAGGCACTCTGGTTCAAAGAGATGATATCCCCAAGGATTGGATGGAGTCTGTTCACCAAGCACTTAGCCACAAGGCATTATCGACCATAGTGTGATGGTGTGTCCGAAAACAACAACGAAATAACAACATGTTGCCATTGTTTAAAAACAGAAATTTCACCAAAATGACAAAGAACACATGGCAATTTTTTCCGATTTTTTTAATGTGGATATTAGTGATTCCTCTCCTATTTCTTGCTATATGCCCACCCCCGCATTGAGATGTAGTAACGCAGTCATCTTAGAAATGAAATGTGAATGACATTTTTTAAATTAAAAACCTTTAAGATTGTATGTATAAATGGGCACCCCACATTTCAAAAATGTGGTTTGCTTATTAAAAAAACTATTCAGCATGTGTGATAAAAGATTTAATTGTGCGGCGAGATGAGTAGAAGGGTTGAGAGAATGCGGCGGCGTGATTCCTGGCATCTTTTCGCCAGGCAGGGCAACTCGGGGTTCCTGACATCTTTTCGATGGTGATCTTAGGCGCGTTTCTATATTTTTTGTGCTGTATCATATGCGCCCGGGAAAAAGAAAAAATATTTCCTAACTA
>NW_025266116.1:0-1514 GCF_018294505.1 Triticum aestivum
AAAAAATAGCAATGGCGCATTGTTCATGTGATGCGCTATTAGTAAAAACATAGCAATGGCACACCTGATTCTAGTGCGCCACTGGCAGTGGCGCACCACATACATTTGTCCTTAGGTACTGATGACTTTATTTATCCTCAGTTGACGCGCTAGACATGGGCTGCGTTGGTCGCTGAACGAACATAGATCAGATCTCCCCTCGCTTGTGGCGGCCTCCCACCGGGAAAAAGCCTTACCTTTGGCTCCTTCATCTTCACAGTGGACGGGACGGGACGGGTTGACATCAACCAACTGGCATTCCTCACTCGCACTGTATTCTTCGGCGCACTGTTGTTGATTATCGACCACGATGGCGACCATCGTGTGTGCGTTCCACTGCTCCAATATATCGCTTGAGCGGCCACATCAGGGCCATTAAAACTTCCACCGCCGATATTCGGCTCGGGAGGCATCTTTGGGCTCTAGAACACTGCGACCGCATATCAACGGGTGATGCAGACACTCCCACCTCCTATGTTGCGCGGATACATTGGAAAGCACGCGTATCCAGCCAGATACTACGCCGATACTCGGATACTGCCCCTATACTGCCCGATACGTATTTCATATGTATCCCTCGATTTTTTGAATTTAAAAAAGAAAATAATATTTGATGCAGCTAGGATATTGCTGCGATATGTATCCTGTACTATCTTTCTTTTCTTGTAGGCTCTACCATGCACATGATTGAGATTTAGTTTATGTGCATCAAAACTTTACCTTATTACAAGGAAACAACCGAAGTATATATCTGGCCCATCCAAATTTTAGGACATTGGAGGAGATAGATATGAGTTATTTGTTGGTGGGGCTGATTTCCTGCTGCAAGCTGAATTCTCACGAGATGATCTAAAGGAAACCTAGAGTATTTGCTGGAAAACTTCATCACTTCATGCCCTTCCTATAAAAAAAACTTTATTTTTTTCCATATTTTTAACAATTCATATTTATACAAACCTATCTCCGTATCCTAGTTTTTAGAAATTTGGCGTATCAGGCATATCCCCTTATCACGTATCCGATATGTATCCAAGTATCCATGCAACGCAGCCCACCTCTGATCCAAAGGATGACGATATGGCACCAACAAGTGTGACAATCAGAGCCAGGGCCTCATCCTCATGATCGGATCGTTATGCTAATCTCACGATAATTGATACGTCTTCAATGTATCCATAATTTTTCATTGTGCATGCTATTATATTACCAATCTTAAATGCTTTATATGTATTTTTATATCGTTTTTGAGAACTAACCTATTAACCTAGTGCCATGTTCTAGTTTCTGTTTTTTTTCTCAGTTTTATTGTTTCGCAGAAAAGCCATACCAAACGAATTCCAAATGCGATGAAAATTTACGGTGATTTTTTCTGGGCGAAAAGAATGGCAGGGAGCTTTGGGAGGAGACTAGACGCCAGATGAGGCAGCTACAAGCTCACATGGCATGCCCCGAGGGCGCGGGTGGGGTGGGGGGGG
>NW_025266117.1:0-1514 GCF_018294505.1 Triticum aestivum
CCGGCCGCGCGGCCAGATGAACTTCCAAGATGTTCTACACGCTCCAGCAAGCACTCAATGTCGCACCGCCGACTCGTCTGAACACGGCGGAAGACCGTGCGGAGCACGCCGAGCGGCAACCCGGAGGATGAGCGGGTCATGGCGGAGTGGCGCCAGCGCCACCCGGAGGACGTCGCCTACGAGCAGGCCTACTGGGCAAGGCCCCGCGAGGAGGACACGCGAAGGCGCCGCGAGACGCGGTTGGAAAGGCGTCAGCGGTAGGCGTTGGCGAATGCGTAGTCCGACATCGTTGCAGCAGGTGGGCAGTCGTTCTTCACGCCGGACGATGATCGGTGGCTGCACATCTGGCTAGACACCTCGGACGACACCGCCGAGGATGATAATGGTGATGATGATAGCGACTTGGAGTAGTTTCTATCTAGTTGCGCGGTAGTTTTATCTATGCTTTCGAACTATCTATCTAGTTGCATCGATGTAAAATACCTTGTATCGTTTTTTATTTATGCAATCTATCTAGTTTTTATTATCTATGCTTTCAAAATAAAAAAAAATGTTGTGTGCGCGCTGCATTTTTTGCGCGGTGCTGGAGCGGCGTGCGCGCGCTGCATTTCAGCACGACTGCTGGAGCGGGCGCAGCGCGCCGCGCCAAATCAGGCGATGGGCGCGCGCCCCCTTCGGCGCCTGTTGGAGATGCTCTTACTTTGGTAAGACCTCTTGTTTCTATTATTCCGGGTACAGAAAAGTGTCCTATTTTCCATTTTCTTTGTTAAGAACATACTTCTTCTTTCGGTTTTGTTTTTGTTAGGAAAAAATATATAGAGGAGAGGCAGTATGAATTATAGTCCCTCCGTTATTTGAACTACCAAAACGTCGTATATTTAGGAACGGAGGAAAGACTATTAGGATGGATTCCTAATGTTGTCAAACCCCAAAAAAAAAGGAAAAATGTTGTGTTGTCTGCAGATAGTTTGCTTGAATGAATCTTAATCAGGCGAAAAAAGACTCACACCAATCAACAGGCAGCTAACAAATAGGAGTAGATCATGCAAGCTGAGACCACAGATAAGCAGAGACCCTACAACCTCACCTCTCGGTGCGCGCGGCCAGAGCATGAACGGCCGGTGAGGTTCCTCGCCTACGCGGCCAACCGCCTCGCCGAACCAGGCCGATGTGCCGGCTAGCTCCGCCTGGCCGTGGTGAACCTCGGAGCCCAAGAAATTTGGTCGGAGACGCCTCCAATCGACGGCACGGTCGCCGTCTTCCTCGCATCCGGATCTCCTCTTCCGCCGCATCTCGGCCTTTCCTCCTTTGTGCTCTCGGGTCCACTTGCAGCCTCATCCCCCATCGCCGAGGAGCCACGATACCAGGACAGAGCCTCTCATCGGCGTGGCCCTGCCCTGCCGCCCGCTGCCGTTGCCGTGGCCTCCGCTGCGGTGCTCCTCCTCTGTCCCCGACGGCGGGGGTCCCGGCCGGAGGCTGCGCGCGGCGGTGTGGATGCTGCTGCTGCTGCCGCC
>NW_025266118.1:0-1514 GCF_018294505.1 Triticum aestivum
GGGTCTCCAGACTTTTTTTTCCGAGAGCTACTCAGGCAAGGAAACACGAAACGGAAAATAGATGGATCTCTAAAACAAACCGAATATGAAAAGAACTCGGATTGGTTGTGGATATATGGTGGTAGGATATGGCAGCGGTGGTGGTATATGGTAGCGGTGGTGGTATATGGATACGGATCGGTGGTGGTATATGGATATGGATTGGTGGTGGTATATGGATACGGATTCAAAGCGGTGGCGGATAAGCAATGGTGGTAGATGGCAAGGCGATGATGATGGTGCGGCGGCGGCGTGACAACTTATGACCAGAACTCGAAACTCTAAAAGACTAGACTCTAAGACCAGCAACTTGACACGACGATGCAACCGCAAATTCAACAAAGCAAAAACCCTAAAAAGATTATGCAAAGGCTCAGATTGGTTCGGATATGATGAACTAACCCTAATTTTTTTTGTGGCTTTTTCCTGGACTGTAGGTATGAAGAACAGACTCGATCTAAACTACAAAAAACTGTAAAATCTCACCGAGCAACCTGGAAATCTGATACCACTTGATAGAGGCAAATGTGTCCCGTCTTTCGATGAGATGATGGATATCGCTTTGGTGGAAGTCGACTTTGACGATCCGACTACGAACGTGCGATGACGTCGCGCCTTAGTGATAGAGGCAAAGGTGTCCCGTCTTTCGATGAGATGATGAATATCGCTTTGATGGAAGTCGACTTTGACGATCCGACTACGAACGTGCGAGGACGTCGCGCCTTAGCAATCGCTAAACCAACTCCGAGAGGTTATCGACCACGCCGGAGCACGATCAACCTGACCACGAGGGTCTGTTTCCTGCGAGCAAACGAAGAACAGGCAAGAAACTGAGATTGCAATCTGGATATTGCGAATATAAGATGAAAGCTTTATTGATCAAGGTGGGGTTCTGTGACGCCTTTGTCTGGTCGCTGAACACAAACGAAGTACACGAAGTTGCAGCTATGGCGAACTTTTAATCTAAACAAAATCCAAAGTCTAAACGATGCCCTAAGGGCTGTATATATGGAGGAAGAGGGGGGGAATTTCGTGGCCCTTGAGGAAGGGGTCCGAAACCAACCCTATCTCTTGTTTCCCCACACATACGGACTCTAAAAACAGCCTATACTTATGTATTTCGAAATTACATGGGCCTGGCCCAATAATAAGGTGACGCAGCACCTAGAATAGCCTCTGGACGAAAGTTATGAAGTAGCATCTTGTATATTTCGTCCAAGGCTTCATGCACGCATTATGGTGGCTTCAACGTCCTGAAATCATCACTTGTAACTCCGTTCTTGTTCCCCATGCGCATGCCATCATCTCCATGCTTGTTCTTGCTCCAATGTTCATCCTTCTCAAAGCTAGGCCCTTCATTTGTAAGCAAAACAAATGTATCCAATTTAGGCAGCATCATATTCTCATGAACATTAGAATCATTAGCAAGAAACGAAAGTACCTGGTAATTTAATTGGCGTGCGCGAGCTCTAGTA
>NW_025266119.1:0-1514 GCF_018294505.1 Triticum aestivum
ATGTTCCACGATGATCTCATCGGATGAACCACGATGTCAAGGACTCAATCGATCCCGTATTCAATTCCCTTTGTCTATCGGTATGTTACTTGCCCGAGATTCGATCGTCGGTATCCAATACCTTGTTCAATCTCGTTACCGGCAAGTCACTTTACTCGTTCCGTAACACATCATCCCGTGATCAACTCCTTGGTCACATTGCGCATATGATGATGTCCTACCGAGTGGGCCCAGAGATACCTCTCCGTTTACACGGAGTGACAAATCCCAGTCTCGATTCGTGCCAACCCAACAGACACTTTCGGAGATACCTGTAATGCACCTTTATAGCCACCCAGTTACGTTGTGACGTTTGGTACACCCAAAGCATTCCTACGGTATCCGGGAGTTGCACAATCTCATGGTCAAAGGAAGAGATACTTGACATTGGCAAAGCTCTAGCAAATGAACTACACGATCTTTGTGCTAGTCTTAGGATTGGGTCTTGTCCATCACATCATTCTCCTAATGATGTGATCCCGTTATCAACGACATCCAATGTCCATGGTCAGGAAACCGTAACCATCTATTGATCAACGAGCTAGTCAACTAGAGGCTCACTAGGGACATATTGTGGTCTATGTATTCACACGTGTATTACGATTTCCGGATAATACAGTTATAGCATGAATAAAAGACAATTATCATGAACAAGGAAATATAATAATAATATTTTTATTATTGCCTCTAGGGCATATTTCCAACAGTCTCCCACTTGCACTAGAGTCAATAATCTAGTTCACATCGCCATGTGATTAACACTCACAGGTCACATCGCCATGTGACTAATACCCAAGAGTTTACTAGAGTCAGTAGTCTAGTTCACATCACTATGTGATTTAACACTCAATGAGTTTTATGTTTGATCATGTTGCTTGTGAGAGAGGTTTTAGTCAACGGGTCTGAACCTTTCAGATCCGTGTGTGCTTTACAAATCTCCATGTCATCTCCTAGATGCAGCTACCACGCTCTATTTGGAGCTATTCCAAACAACTGTTCTACTTGGAGCTATTCTAAATTATTGCTCCATTATATGTATCCGGTCTCTCTACTCAGAGCTATCCGGATAGGTGTCAAGCTTGCATCGACGTAACCCTTTACGACGAACTCTTTTACCACCTCCATAATCGAGAAAATTCCTTAGTCCACTAGTTACTAAGGATAACTTTGACCGCTGTCCTGTGAGCCATTCTTGGATCACTCTTGTACCCCTTGACTGACTCATGGCAAGGCACACTTCAGGTGCGGTACACAGCATAGCATACTGAAGAGCCTACGTCTTAAGCATAGGGGACGACCTTCGTCCTTTCTCTCTATTCTGCCGTGGTCGAGCTTTAAGTCTTAACTTCGTACCTTACAACTCAGGCAAGAACTCCTTCTTTGACTGGTCCATCTTGAACACCTTCAAGATCATGTCAAGGTATGTGCTCATTTGAAAGTATTATTAAGCATTTTGATCTATCCTTATAGATCTT
>NW_025266120.1:0-1514 GCF_018294505.1 Triticum aestivum
CCACATGGTAGTCTTACAATAAAACACTACCGAGTTCCGGTGGGAAACCATCATTGAGGATATAGGAATCTTGTGCACGAACTAGTATTTGCACAGCAACTCCTTTTCCTTGAACAAATCAATCAGTGGCTTGGTGTGCTAGGGATACATATAGGATGAAGGTTGCAAATCTCCAAACCACAGAATACTTCGCACATGTGTATGACTGACTTGGGATGATTCCAGAGGAAGCAAAACTAACTTTCTCAAATTCACGGCGGCAACTTTCACCAAATGCACGTGAATCAAAGGAAGTCACTTCTTTCATCCAAACATATGCTTCATGAACTAGCATGAAGAAATGCTTTCAAAAGTTTCCAACACTAGCTTAATGTTCAACAAAATCATGGAGGAGATAAGGATGTTGTCAATGGGCTCAACAACAATTCATCGAAATTTCCATATCACTGGACTTCCACCACCATGTGAACACGGTGACAGTATTGGTCATACCAAAGGATGTAATGGTATATGCTCGAGGGATCAACCACGAGTAAGACAACATTACGAACATCGTTGGTACTGATTTGATTTGACGATAGCCCACACTCAAATCAAGGATTGATAAGACAATAGTTCCAGCAACTGATCACAGGGACCAATCGATGAAGATATCATCTTTCTTCAGCACACACTACACAAGAATATCCCTTTGGAACGAACTAAGTTAGGCAAGCTTTTATCTTCCAATTCTCCAAGTTGTTGTCTAGCTTAACCAACTAGCTCCGGGATATCTAACACCGATCTTGGAGAGAGGGTGGTTCACAAGAAACCAACTTGATCACGAGCTCAACATAACAGTCAGGGAACAACCTGGTAATACTTCCGAGAAGATATTCGGAAAATCACGAACCACCGGTATGTTACTAAGCTCGAGAGCAATCTTTCTTTTCAGGGCAAGATGATATGATCAAATGAGCGAGGACTTAACAAAATCCTAACTCATCAATCAAAGAGTGCACCAGGAAATAAGGACTAGGTAGCACAATCAACCTTAGGGCGATGATTCAAAAATCAACATGCTAAGAATGAGGTTATTATCCATTAACTACCAAGCAACAAGGTTGCTAGGAGTATTGAATTCACACATCACGATTCACTTGTCGGCATTCCGGTTGCGACAACACGGAACCGAGGGATGAATAATGATGGCGAGAAGTATCACTACATCAAGAATTCACAAGAGCCGGTGCAATCCTCATGAAAAACCTGACATAAAGACGGTAATACTTCAGGGTAGAACAGAATCAAAAGCTGGGCTGGCATTTTGATCTGCGGAGCACAATTGCTTTGACCCAATCCTAGATATGGATGAGGTACTGGAGTTTGTTTCTCCTAGTCATTCCGGAATAGAATGGCTTGACAGACCACAAGAGTAATAGGCATCGATGAACGAATGCACACATAATCTTGACTATCAATTGATAGACGAGGGTCAGAAGACAACTAAAGAGGGACAACTCAAAGGAACATAC
>NW_025266121.1:0-1514 GCF_018294505.1 Triticum aestivum
GGAAAATCCTTCACTCCCACCTGCTTTACAAGGGTTTCATGCCACACTATAATGTTTGGACGAGGCACAGAGAAATAGGGGTTATGATGGAAGACGGCGAAGAAGAAGAGTACGATGACAACTATGTGCCCCCTGAATACAGTGATGCTGCAATGGGGAGAGCGGGTGAAGATCAAGAGGAACCAGACGATGTGCCCAATGATGCTGCCACGGGTGAAGCTGCTGAAGATCAAGAGGAACCAGACGATGTGCCCGATGATGATGATCTCCGTCGGGTCATTGTCGATGCAAGGACGCAATGCATTAGTCAAAAGGAGAAGCTGAAGTTCGATCGCATGTTAGAGGATCACAAAAAAGGGTTATACCCCAATTGCGAAGATGGCAACACAAAGCTCGGTACCGTACTGGAATTGCTGTAGTGGAAGGCAGAGAATGCTATGGCTGACAAAGGATTTGAGAAGCTACTGAAAATATTGAAGAAGAAGCTTCCAAAGGATAACGAATTGCCCGACAGTACATACGCAGCAAAGAAGGTCGTATGCCCTCTAGGATTGGAGGTGGAGAAGATACATGCATGCCCTAATGACTGCATCCTCTACCGCGGTGCATACAAGGATCTGAACGCATGCCAGGTATGCGGTGCGTTGCGGTATAAGATCAGACAAGATGACCCTGGTGATGTTGACGGCGAGCCCCTCAGGAAGAGGGTTCCTGCGAAGGTGATGTGGTATGCTCCTATAATACCACGGTTGAAACGTCTGTTCAGAAACGAAGAGCATGCCAAGTTGATGCGATGGCACAGTGAGAACCGAAAGAAAGATGGGAAGTTGAGAGCACCCGCTGACGGGTCGTAGTGGAGAAAGTACTGGGATGAGTTTGCAAAGGACCCAAGGAATGTATGGTTTGCTTTAAGCGCGGATGTCATTAATCCTTTCGGGGAGCAGAGCAGCAATCACAGCACCTGGCCCGTGACTCTATGTATGTATAACCTTCCTCCTTGGATGTGCATGAAGCGGAAGTTCATTATGATGCCAGTTCTCATCCAAGGCCCTAAGCAACCCGGCAATGAAATTGATGTGTACCTAAGGCCATTAGTTGAAGAACTTTTACAGCTGTGGAATGGAAATGGTGTACGTACGTGGGATGAGCACAGACAGGAGGAATTTAACCTTAAGGCGTTGCTGTTCGTGACCATCAACGATTGGCCCTCTCTCAGTAACCTTTCAGGACAGACAAACAAAGGATACCACACATGCACGCACTGTTTAGATGACACTGAAAGTATATACCTGGACAAATGCAGGAAGAATGTGTACCTGGGCCATCATCGATTTCTTCCGACCAACCATCAATGTCGAAAGAAAGGCAAGCATTTCAAAGGCGAGGCAGATCACCGGAAGAAGCCCGCCATGTGCACCGGTGATCACGTGCTTGCTATGGTCAATGATTTACACTACGTAATCTTTGGAAAGGGTCCCGGTGGACTAGCTGTTCCAAATGACGCTGAGGGACAC
>NW_025266122.1:0-1514 GCF_018294505.1 Triticum aestivum
TATAGAACCACCGGATCCAATATAGACACCATCTCGGATGGGGTTCACCACCTTCATTGGTGCCTCTCCGATCATGCGTGAGTACTTCTTTGTAGACCTTCCGTAGTTAGTAGCTAGATGGCTTCCTCTCTTTCTCTAAATTCTCAATACAATGGTCTCTTGGAGATCCATATGATGTAACTCTTTTGCAGTATGTTTGTTGGGATCGATGAACTTTGAGTTTATGATCAGATCTATCTTTTTATATCCATGAAAGTATTTGAGTTTCTTTGATCTCTTTTATGCATGATTGCTTATAGCCTCGTATTTCTTCTCTAAAATTTGGGTTTTGTTTGGCTAACTTGATCTATTTATCTTGCAATGGGAAGAGGTGCTTTGTAGTGGGTTCAATCTTACGGTGCTTGATCCCAGTGACAGATGGGGAACCGACACGTGTGTATCGTTGCTACTAAGGATAAAACGATGGGGTCTATCTCTACATAGATAGATCTTGTCTACATCATGTCATCGTTATTATTGCATTACCCCGTTTCTCCATGAACTTAATACACTAGATGCATGCTGGATAGCGGTCGATGTGTGGAGTAATAATAGTAGATGCAGGCAGGAGTCGGTCTACTAATCTTGGACGTGATGCCTATGTAATGATCATTGCCTGGATATCATCATGATTGTTTGAAGTTCTATCAATTTCCCAACAGTAATTTGTTCACCCACCGTTTGCTATTTTTCTCGAGAGAAGCCACTAGTGAAACCTACGGCCCCCGGGTCTCTTTCTCATATATTTGCCTTTGCGATCTACTTTTTGCTTTGCTTTTATTTTCAGATCTATTAAACTAAAAATACAAAAATATCTTGCGGTAATTTATTTTATTTGGCGTTCGATCTATCAATATTTATAACTCTCTCACGTCCGTTTTCCCATCTTGGGGCGCCGCTACCCGAAAGGGATTGACGACCCCGTTTACACGTCGGGTTGCGAGTAGCTGTTATTTGTGTGCACGTGTTGATTACGTTGTCTTGCTTGGTTCTCCTACTGGTTTGATAACCTTGTTTTCATATCTGGGGGAAATACCTACCGCCGTTGTGCTGCATCATCCCTTCCTCTTTGGGGAAATATCAACGTAGCTTCAAGCGACATCATGGTCACATGGGGTCACTGACAGTCTTGGTCTGACCACATCTGGCCATGGCTATGGGCTTGGGACGGGCCAAGCCTTGCTAGGGTTTTGATGTCCCCATCCGATGATCTTGGACCAACATATGTTGGTGCAGGTGTGCGAGGTTGGAGTGTCGGACACCGGGACGACGACCCTGGATGGCAGGCTGCGTGTCTCACTTTCCATTGAGTAGCATGGGAGTGTTTCTTGGTCATGCGGGTGGTGAGATGCATTCTGGCTGGTAGTCTTGGCGAAGCCGTCGCCCGTCAGTGGTGGCAAAGGCCTTATCCTGATCTACAGTTCTCGACCTGTTGTGGTAGTTCTGGTGGCCTGATTCCCCATTGGCGAGGTGCC
>NW_025266123.1:0-1514 GCF_018294505.1 Triticum aestivum
GCCGGGCCACTTCTTCACCAATAGCCTTCCGCCTCTCTTCGTTAAACCGTCGAAGGAACTGTCTGACCGGCTTAAATTTTGGATCCACATTGAGAGTGTGCTCAGCGAGTTCTCTAGGTACACCTGGCATGTCAGAAGGTTTCCATGCAAAGATGTCCCTATTCTCACGGATGAACTCGATGAGCGCGCCTTCCTATTTCGGGTCCAGATTTGCACTGATGCTGAACTGCTGAGACGAGTCACCTGGAACAAAATCAACAAGTTTAGTCTCATCGGCTGATTTAAACTTCATTGCTGGTTCATTCTCCGTGGTTGGCTTTTTCAGAGAGGTCATATCTGTTGGGTCAACATTGTCTTTATAAAATTTCAACTCTTCTGTGGCACAAACAGACTCTGCATAAGCCGCGTCACCTTCCTCACACTCCAGAGCCACTTTCCGGCTGCCGTGAACTGTAATGGTCCCATTGTGACCAGGCATCTTGAGCTGTAAGTACACATAACACGGCCGTGCCATGAACTTGGCGTAAGCCGGCCGTCCGAATATAGCATGGTATGGACTTCTTATCTTGACCACCTCAAAGGTCAACTTCTCCACCCTGTAGTTGTTTTCATCACCAAAAGCCACTTCCAATTCGATCTTGCCGACTGGATAAGCCGACTTACCGGGTACGACACCATGGAAGATAGTATTTGACTGGCTGAGGTTCTTATCAACTAGCCCCATACGACGGAAAGTCTCATAATAGAGGATGTTGATACTGCTGCCTCCATCCATGAGTACCTTTGTGAACTTATAGCCTCCCACCTGAGGAGCCACTACTAAGGCCAGGTGGCCCGGGTTATCCACCCGGGGAGGGTGATCCTCCCTACTCCACACTATGGGCTGCTCCGACCACCGTAAGTAGCGTGGAACCGCCGGCTCAACAGCATTAACAGCCCTCTTGTGAAGCTTCTCGTCTCGTTTGCACAAACTAGTGGTGAACACGTGATACTGTCCACCGCTAAGTTGCTTCGGGCTGGTCTGATAACCCCCCTGTTGCTATTGATGACCCTGACCAGACTGTTGATTGAAGCCCCCTTGACCGTTCTGAGGACCGGAATTTGACCCGCCACCCGGGCCATGAGAGCCGCCAGCGCCGGAGCCGCCTGCGCCTGGGCCGCCGCCCGGGCCATTGTAGTTTTTAAAGGCCTTCATGATAGCACAATCCTTCCACAGATGAGTCGCTGGCTTCTCTCTAGAGCCGTGTCTCGGACAAGGTTCATTCAACAGCTGCTCCAGAGAAGGTCCTGACCCGCCGCCTCGGGGAGGGGGCCTCCCCTTGCGTCGCTGGTTGTTGCCTTGGGTGTTGGCTACGAACTCCAGGCTGCCATCGGCCTTGCGCTTGCCTCCTCCTTGATTCCCCGGGTTAAACTGAGGGCCCTTTCCATTGCCGTTCTTCTTTCCCTTCCCTGTCCTTTCATCATCTGAAGGGGGATCCTTGGTACCATCGGAATCAGCGTATTTGACAAGAGCC
>NW_025266124.1:0-1514 GCF_018294505.1 Triticum aestivum
CATACATACTATACAGATGGTGACTAAAGTCGGGTCAGCTCATTGAGTACCCGCAAGTGATTCTGACGAGGGGGCTGAAAGGACAGGTGGCTCCATCCCGGTAGAGGTGGGCCTGGGTTCCCGACGGCCCTCGACTGTTACTTTGTGGCGGAGCGACAGGGCAGGTTGAGACCACCTAGGAGAGAGGTGGGCCTGGCCCTGTTCGGCGTTCGCGGATACTTAACACGCTTAACGAGATCTTGGTATTTGATCTGAGTTGGCTACGAGCCTATACGCACTAACCATCTACGTGGGAGTAGTTATGGGTATCCCGGCGTCGTGGTATCAGCCGAAGCACTTCAGACGTCAGCGACGGAGCGGCGCGCGCCGAATTGGACTGGAACGCCACTAGGCTAGGTCTGCTTTTGGCCGCCCTCGCAACGTGCAGGTGTGCTATGGGCGATGGGCCCAGACCCCTGTGCGCTTAGGTTTAAACCGGCGTGCTGGCCTCTCTGTTTTGCCTAGGTGGGGCTGCGACGTGTTGATCTTCCGAGGCCGGGCATGACCCAGGAAAGTGTGTCCGGCCAAATGGGATCGAGCGTGTTGGGCTATGTGGTGCACCCCTGCAGGGAAGTTAATCTATTCGAATAGCCGTGATCTTCGGTAATAGGACGACTTGGAGTTGTACCTTGACCTTATGACAACTAGAACCGGATACTTAATAAAACACACCCTTCCAAGTTCCACAGACAACCCGGTGATCACTTTTCTACAGGGCGACGAGGAGAGGATCGCCGGGTAGGATTATGCTATGCGATGCGCCTGGAGATGCGCTTGGAGATGCTACCTGGATATGCTACTTGGAGATGCTACTTGGAGGACTTCAATCTACTCTCTTCTACATGCTGCAAGTCGGAGGCTGCCAGAAGCGTAGTCTTCGACAGGATTAGCTATCCCCCTTTTATTCTGGCATTCTGCAGTTCAGTCCACTGATATGGCCTCCTTACACATATACCCATGCATATGTAGTTTAGTTCCTTGCTTGCGAGTACTTTGGATGAGTACTCACGGTTGCTTTCTCCCCCCTTTTTTCCCCCTTTCCTTTCTTTCTGGTTGTTGCAACCAGATGCTGGAGTCCAGGAGCCAGACGCCACCGTCGACGACGACCCCTACTACACCGGAGGTGCCTACTACTACGTGCAGCCCGCTGACGACGACCTGGAGTAGTTTAGGAGGATCCCAGGCAGGAGGCCTGCGCCTCTTTCGATCTGTATCCCAGTTTGTACTAGCCTTCTTAAGGCAAACTTGTTTAACTTATGTCTGTACTCAGATATTGTTGCTTCCGCTGACTCGTCTATGATCGAGCACTTGTATTCGAGCCCTCGAGGCCCCTGGCTTGTATTATGATGCTTGTATGACTTATTTTATTTGTAGAGTTGTGTTGTGATATCTTCCCGTGAGTCCCTGATCTTGATCGTACACATTTGCGTGCATGATTAGTGTACGATTGAATCGGGGGCGTCACAAGTTGGTAT
>NW_025266125.1:0-1514 GCF_018294505.1 Triticum aestivum
AAATATATATGGTGTAATATTAATGCGGTTATAGTTGGATTGGATTGGATGGAGCTGCTAGAAATACCAGCAAGGAACAGTTAAACAGATGTTAGAATCATCATCAAAAGTAAAATAAATAAATTTTAAGTAGAAGAATCTAGCAAGTAGCAAATACGCTTCAAACTATCTGATTATAGTATAAGAATGTTCCTTTTGCATTTGCAGACCAAGAATGATGGCGTGGCAATCCCAGAACTAAAAGTTTCTCCATCAGCCCTGTTCTTTGCTTCAATTGTGATTCTGGAACTGAAGCTTCATCACCATCATTCTGTCGCTGGTCACATGACTGAATGATTCGATGGGGCAGGGAATTTTCATTTGCATTGAGCGGACACAGAATGTGAACGACATAATTTTCGCTGGCTCAAAGATACAGGGGAGAATGCTAATAGTCTGGTTATATTTTAGATCAGCTTTTTTAGTGAGTTTTTATCATGGTCAGTTATTATAGTAACCAGAAAACACGCGTCGGTCGAGTGAATGGAAAGGCAACAGAAATAGGCTTCTGGAGCAGCAGTCATTCCACGTCAGGCTGCCTGGCTCAAGCACACAAAGAAGCCCATAAAAATGGTGACCACCTGCTTGGAAGAGATGTTAGTTCTCAATTGTCATGCCCAGGCCTCTCGTACATAGTTATTTTTGCGGCCAGTCGATGACAGAACAGCCAGATCAGTTTCGATAGCAGCAGCCCTTTTAATTTGGCAGACCGTGACATGCGATGGGACCCTAAAAATGGTGTAACGATACTTGGTACAATGACCAGCCAATCTCGGGCGTCAACGCCGCGATCTGACGGCTGAGGACACAAGTCACTTTGGTAAATTCTGTATGTCAAGACATTGCACAGTTCTGTATGTCAAGACATTGCAGAGCTTTTGTGTAGGGAAGGTGTTTGAAGATGTAAGCGGATTGTTGTCTCACTTCTTGGTGTTTATCTGTTTTGGTTAGTATTTTGGGGGTTAAATTCCAATGTTTATATGCATCTTGTCCGATACTCAGACTCCCCTTTTCATATAACTACATCCCATTTTTATTCCAATTTTTATGTATGCGTCTTGTCTGATTCTCCGAATCCCATTTTTATTCCCCTTTTCATATAACTACATCCTAGCACCAATGAATGCCATCCAAAGTGCATTCCTCTTAGGTTTTGTCCTTTAAAGATTAACTTGAATTGTCCACTTCACTTTCTTAGAAAGGTAATTGAATTTCCATTCTGCTCCATACTCCCAACTTGCAAGATATGGTCCTCCGGTTGGTATGGACATTTGGAAATGTGAGGTGAATAACTTTCCATTTAGATGTTATACTCTTTTACATTGTATACATGATATGTAAGCATATACTTATGTTAAAATAGATATTTTTATTGATTCCTGCCTTCTTGTCTTCAATACTATTTGTAGTTTGTTTGATAGAATTATTTAAGCTGTGCTGGTCAACCCCGGATTTTTTTTTAAACATTGAATATT
>NW_025266126.1:0-1514 GCF_018294505.1 Triticum aestivum
TGAGTTTTGTCGCCTAACATGCTATATTTTTCTTTTTCCTATATGAATACACGGTACAAATGTTGTAATCCGTACTTCCATCAAGATTTTCTTTATATTACAAATGGCATCGACTGCGTTTGTGCTGTATTAACTAACTTATGTCACAAAACGCACAGGCTGCTCAATTAAGCATGATGGTTTTGAATGTGCGGCTGTTACTACACAGTGCATACCGATTCAAATTAAAAAAGAGACGCTAATTAAAAAACAGATCGAAGTTAGCTTTTCACGCGCATACTCAATTGTGCATGCAACCGCGACCAACGAAATTGTGACTATTTTAAAATGCCCGTAAAATAGTAGTTGCAAAGTAACACAACGACGTCTCATCACATGTACTAAAATCAAATATCCTGGGATATTATAAATAAACATATAGTATAATAAAAGCCGAGTAAATAATCGATTTTTTAATTGATTACATGTTTGTAATTAATGGTAATATATTTAATCGACAAAATATTAGTGAATCCATGGTAATATATTAATTGCGTGACTATAGTATAATAAAAGCTGAGTAAATAATCGATTTTTTAATTGATTACATGTTTGTAATTAATGGTAATATATTAATTGCGTGAATACACTTACCTTAACGCACTATCACCTTAATTATTTTGATATATCCAATTATTGCGTTTCTAACTAAAAATCTGAAGTCATCATTATATTCCCGCGGTTTGTTATATTGAATATAGCGTATTCACAGGCGAAAAGGAAACAATGATACTGGTGAGATAATTGACATGATTTTTATCAGATTAAGAATCTCAAATATCTATAAATAATTAATTGATTCAAAAAGTTTTAGCAATAAATTTTTTGTTGCCAAAGAACTCTCATAACTTACTATTTATAATCGTTTCGATAGTAGAGGTTTTTTTTTTGCTAGACGACCACATGCAAATATTGAAAGAATGTTGATTTTCCCGCCTATGGGCCCCTTGGACTATATATGCCTGTGCGCCCCTCTATCTTTCTTTAACACTTCATCCATTAGCTCCCTGACCATGGTGATATCGTATAGCTCGAGGCCCTCGAGGAGGGTGATGGCGAATCCACCGGATCCCATCAGCCCTCCGATGAACAGGCAAGTGTATAGATCTTCATGCACACTTATCTGACATCACCGTTTGTTTATCCCATCATTTTGTATTATTTTATGTAGGTACCTGAATTTTCAAAGTGTACAGATGGAACATATCTATCACAGATGTTGGATCATTCGAGCTAAGGTGATGTGGAAGTCCCATATCAGGGTGCATGCAATGGGAAACCCATGCTTTCGTTGCATACTTGTGGACCAGGAAGTATGAGATTAGTGATCACTAAATATATCAACCTTTTTTAATGTATATACACATGTGTTCTAAAGACTTGTTATCTAAATTTTTAAAAATTTCTAGGGAACAAAGATTGAAGCAATTGCCTTCAGCAACCAAGCTTATCCATTCAACGCCATTCTGCAGACC
>NW_025266127.1:0-1514 GCF_018294505.1 Triticum aestivum
CACATTTTAAGAAATGTCATGGACAACTTTCTATTAGAATAAACTATTTTCTATATGCATTACGCATACATTTTTTGCATAAATATTTTTAAAATTCCTCATTCATTTGTCACAATCGGAACATTTTTAATTGCATGATTCTTTCGAAAGTCATAAAAAACCTTTCAAATATGCTACTTTCTTTCATACATATTATTGGCGCATTTTTAGTACAACTTAAGTATAAAGTTCTACTAAGCAAGAGGCAATTAATATAATTGCCGCAGGTTTAGTACAACTTTAGCATAAAGTTTTACTAAACCAGTGGCAACTAATACGGATCGAAGGGGTAATAAATTTATTATTGTATGCTAACCTATTTTTAAAGTTCATAGTTTTAAATTTCTTCAGTAAATTTATGTTTTTTAATATATGCATTAAAATTTAAATAAAACTAAAATAGAGAAAAACGTTTGACTGGTGTCAGCTTGACGATCCACATCCTACTAGACCGGCGGCATTTCCTATTTGCCGCTCTTTGTGCCTGTTACTTATCATTATGCAAGCCGGTGCACACCCCACAACCTCCTGGGCTCAGCGCATTTAGTTTTTTCTTTAAACAATCAAAAAGTAATGCATCATCGACGATTTAAACTATAGCCATCATAGCTTCTGTGCAGGCACACCAACCAAGCGGGATAGCTTATCTGGAATGTCTATTAACTTATTTTTCTTTCTCTTATGGGATGCTCTCGTTGTGTTTTTTTCATTTTTTCCATTTTCTTTTCTTATGCATGGCCTTTAGTAAGTGTTTTATTTTTCTCTTTTCCTTTTCCCTTGTTTATTTTTATTTTAATTCTTTTGTTTCTTTTTCCTTTTATTTTTTCCAAAATGTATGTACTTTTACTAAATTTTGATTTTTTTTAATTGATGATCTTGTTTTTTGTAAATTGATGAACTTTTAGAAGTTTGTGATAATTTTGCAAGTTCATAGTTTTTTTAAAATTGATGAACTTTTTCAAATTTGTGAAATATTGTTTCAATGTTTTTCCGAATTTCATGTACTCTTTTACAACATCAATGCACTTTATTAATATTTGTCAATTTATATTTAACTAAATGAACCTTTTGAAAAATTGTTCAACTTTTTTCAACTTTTTAAATGTTTTCCCAAATTATTTATGAACTTTTTTCAAATTCCCTATACTTGTTTTAATTTTTATGAACTTTTTTTCAAGTTTGATTAATTGTTTTTCGTATTTGTCAACTTTTTTACAAATTTGATGCACTTATTTCTTGATAAATTTGTTTCCAAATAGGATGATGTTTTTTCAAATCGATGAACTGTTTTTTCGATACTCATGAAATTTTTCATTTGTGAACTTTTTTGAAAATTCTGAACATTTTTGAATTCATGATTCTTTTTTAGATTTTTGTGTTTTTTATTATTTTTACTTTTTATGCAAAGATCAATGGTTGACCTTTATTTTCAAGAGTCACCAGTCAAATTGACTCAAAATATGTCCTCCCTTTTT
>NW_025266128.1:0-1514 GCF_018294505.1 Triticum aestivum
ATTCTCCTCATGTGGATGCAACTGTCGAGATGCATAGGCAATCACATGACGATCCTGCATAAGAATGCAACCTAGTCCTTGTCGTGAGGCGTCGCAGTAGATAATAAAGTCTTTAGTGAAATCCGGTGGCACAAGTATGGGAGCAGAAGTCAGGCGTCTTTTCAGTTCCTGAAAACTGTACTCACACTGTGGGGACCACTCAAACTTTTTATCTTTCTTGAGAAGTTCCGTGAGGGGTTTGGCTACTTTGGAGAAGTTTTCAACAAAGCGGCGACAATAGCTGGCTAGACCAAGGAAGCTCCTAACTTGTTTCACGGTCTCAGGTGGAGTCCACTCGAGAACGGCTTGAACTCTCTCGGGATTGACAGCAATGCCCTTACCAGAGATTACGTGGCCTAGGTAGGTCACTTCTGGCAACCAAAATTCACACTTGGAGAACTTGGCATAAAGGCGGTGCTCTCTGAGTTTTTCTAACACAAGTCTAAGATGTTCGGCATGCTCTTCCTCGCTCTTCGAGTAAATAAGAATATCATCGAGGTAAACCACGACGAACTTATCTAAGTACTCCATGAAGATCGAGTTCATCAAACGGGAGAATGTGGCTGGGGCGTTGGTTAGGCCAAAGGACATGACGGTGTACTCGTACTGACCATAACGAGTAACAAAAGCTGTCTTGGGAATGTCCCCATTTCTGATCTTGATTTGGTGGTAGCCTAATCTTAAATCCATCTTGGAGAAGACTGAGGATCCAGCGAGCTGATCATACAGGTCGTTGATCCTGGGAAGCGGATACTTGTTCTTTATCGTGACCAAATTAACGGGACGATAATCTACAACCATCCGGTCCGTACCATCCTTCTTCTTGACGAAGAGGATGGGGCAAGCCCAAGGAGAAGAACTAGGACGGATGAAACCCTTTTGCAAGGACTCATCGAGTTGTTTCTTAAGCTCGGCTAATTCTAGGGGTGCCATCTTGTAAGGTCTCCGGGAGATTGGCGCTGTTCCTGGGATAAGATCTATGACAAACTCTACTTCTCTGTCAGGTGGAACACCTGGCAGTTCCTCTGGAAAGACATCCGAAAAGTCACGGACTACCGGGATATCTTCAAGGTCTGGAAGAGGGCTGGCATTAAGAGAATAGAGCTGACGCTTTGCAACTCTAGTGGAGACGGTGACTATCTTGCCAGATGGGTGTGTAAGTTGAACAGATCTTGTGTGACAATCAATCTTGGCATGATGAGCTGTCATCCAGTCCATACCCAAGATGATGTTAATATCTGAAGACTTGAGGGCTACAAGTGATGCAAGGAATACAAGTCTATCAACAAGGATTTCATTACTATGGCTGATTCTGGTGGTCTGCCATCTAGACCCTGGGGTTTGGATTTCAAGTGAAGTTGGCATATCACAAAATGATATGTCGTGCAAACGAGCATAGCCTTCAGAAATGAAGGAGTGAGATGCCCCAGTATCGAATAGAACTGATGCTGGGTGACAATTGACAAGGAGTGTGC
>NW_025266129.1:0-1514 GCF_018294505.1 Triticum aestivum
CATCAACACTTGATGTTCTTTCTTGATTTCAGCCTCTGCTGACTTCAGCATCGAGAACACTTCAGGAATGGTCTTTTCCATCCCCTGCATGTTGTAGTTCATCACAAAGCTCTTGTAGCTTGGTGGGAGCGACTGGAGGATTCTGTCAATGACTGCCTCATCTGGGAGGTTAATGTTCAGCTGGGTCATACGGTTGTGCAACCCAGACATCTTCAGGATGTGCTCACTGACAGAACTGTTTTCCTCCATCTTACAACTGTAGAACTTGTCGGAGACATCATATCTCTCGACCCGGGCATGAGCTTGGAAAACTAGTTTCAGCTCTTCGAACATCTCATATGCTCCGTGATGCTCAAAACGCTTTTGGAGCCCCGGTTCTAAGCTGTAAAGCATGCCGCACTGAACGAGGGAGTAATCATCAGCGCGAGTTTGCCAAGCATTCATAATGTCTTGGTTCTCTGGGACGGGAGCGTCACCTAGCGGTCCTTCTAGGACATATTGTTTCCTGGCAGCTATGAGGATGACCCTCAGGTTCCGAACCCAGTCCGTATAGTTGCTGCCATCATCTTTCAGCTTGGTTTTCTCTAGGAACGCGTTGAAGTTCATGTTGACATTAGCGTTGGCCATTGATCTACAAGACATATTTGCAAAGGTTTTAGACTAAGTTCATGATAATAAAGTTCTAATCAAATTATGAACTCCCACTTAGATTAGACATCCCTCTAGTCATCTAAGTGTTACATGATCCGAGTCGACTAGCCCGTGTCCGATCATCACGTGAGACGGACTAGTCATCGTCGGTGAACATTCTCATGTTGATCGTATCTTCCATACGATTCGTGTTCGACCTTTCGGTCTCCGTGTTCCGAGGCCATGTCTGCACATGCTAGGCTCGTCAAGTTAACCCTAAGTGTTTTTGCTGTGTAAATCTGTCTTACACCCGTTGTATGTGAACGTAAGAATCCATCACACCCGATCATCACGTGGTGCTTAGAAGCGACGAACTGTAGCAACGATGCACAGTTAGGGGAGAACACTTCTTGAAATTTTTGTAAGGGATCATCTTATTTACTACCGTCGTCCTAAGTAAACAAGATGCATAAACATAATAAACATCACATGCAATTATATAGTTGTGACATGATATGGCCAATATCATATAGCTCCATTGATCTTCATCTTTGGGGCTCCATGATCATCTTGTCACCGGCTTGACACCATGATCTCCATCATCATGATCTCCATCATCGTGTCTTCATGAAGTTGTCACGCCAACGACTACTTCTACTTCTATGACTAACGTTTAGCAATAAAGTAAAGTAGTTTACATGGCGTTATTCAATGACACGCAGGTCATACAAAAAATAAAGACAACTCCTATGGCTCCTGCCGGTTGTCATACTCATCGACATGCAAGTCGTGAATCCTATTACAAAGAACATGATCTCATACATCACAATTCATCATTCATCACAACTTCTGGCCATATCACATCACATGATCAATCGCTGCAA
>NW_025266130.1:0-1514 GCF_018294505.1 Triticum aestivum
TGAAGATGTCTGGGTTGCACAACCGTATGACCCAGCTGAACATTAACCTCCCAGATGAGGCGGTCATTGACAGAATCCTCCAGTCGCTCCCACCAAGCTACAAGAGCTTTGTGATGAACTACAACATGCAGGGGATGGAAAAGACCATTCCTGAAGTGTTCTCGATGCTGAAGTCAGCAGAGGCTGAAATCAAGAAAGAACATCAAGTGTTGATGGTCAATAAGACCACTAAGTTCAAGAAGGGCAAGGGTAAGAAGAACTTCAAGAAGGACGGCAAGGAGGTTGTCGCGCCTGGTAAGCCAGTTACCG
Organism: Triticum aestivum; assembly: GCF_018294505.1. Taxonomy (NCBI): domain Eukaryota; kingdom Viridiplantae; phylum Streptophyta; class Magnoliopsida; order Poales; family Poaceae; genus Triticum; species Triticum aestivum. The sequence continues at coordinate 310 of NW_025266130.1, forward strand.
GGAAGAAGTCAAAGAATGGACCTAAGCCTGAGACTGAGTGCTTTTATTGCAAGGGGAAGGGTCACTGGAAGCGGAACTGCCCCAAATACTTAGCGGATAAGAAGGCCAGCAACACCAAAGGTATATTTGATATACATGTGATTGATGTGTACCTTACCAGTACTCGTAGTAACTCTTGGGTATTTGATACCGGTGCCGTTGCTCATATTTGTAACTCACAGCAGGAGCTGCGGAATAAACGGAGACTGGCGAAGGACGAGGTGACGATGCGCGTCGGGAATGGTTCCAGAGTCGATGTGATCGCCGTCGGCACGCTGCCTCTACATTTACCCACGGGATTAGTTTTGAACCTTATAATTGTTATTTAGTGCCAAGTTTGAGCATGAACATTGTATCTGGATCTCGTTTAATACGAGATGGCTACTCATTTAGGTCAGAGAATAATGGTTGTTCGATTTATATGAGAGATATGTTTTATGGTCATGCTCCGATGGTCAATGGTTTATTCTTAATGAATCTCGAGCGTAATATTACACATGTTCATAGTGTAGATGCCAAAAGATTTAAAGTTGATAACGATAGTCCCACATACTTGTGGCACTTCCGCCTTGGTCACATTGGTGTCAAGCGCATGAAGAAGCTCCATGCCGATGGACTTTTAGAGTCTCTTGATTATGAATCATTTGACACGTGCGAACCATGCCTTTTGGGCAAAATGACCAAGACTCCGTTCTCCGGAACAATGGAGCGAGCAACCAACTTGTTGGAAATCATACATACCGATGTGTGCGGTCCAATGAGCATTGAGGCTCGCGGAGGATATCGTTATGTTCTCACTCTCACTGATGACTTGAGTAGATATGGGTATGTCTACTTAATGAAACACAAGTCTGAGACCTTTGAAAAGTTCAAGGAATTTCAGAATGAGGTAGAGAATCAACGTGACCGAAAGATAAAATTCTTACGATCAGATCGTGGAGGAGAATACTTAAGTCACGAATTTGGTACACACTTAAGGAAATGTGGAATCATTTCACAGCTCACGCCGCCTGGAACACCTCAGCGAAACGGTGTGTCCGAACGTCGTAATCGCACCCTATTGGATATGGTGCGGTCTATGATGTCTCTTACCGATTTACCGCTATCATTTTGGGGATACGCTCTAGAGACAGCTACATTCACTTTAAATAGGGCACCGTCTAAAT
>NW_025266131.1:0-1514 GCF_018294505.1 Triticum aestivum
AAGTAGTATAGGACATTATCCATTGTTAGGGAACGGTTGTAATGGTAGTGAGAATGTAGAATCGTCTTTGGAGCGGACCTGGGAGTGGCAAGCATAAGGGACGAAGACGGGGAAACATGTCGGATGCGATCATACTAGCACTAAAGCACCGGATCCCATCAGAACTCCGAAGTTAAGCGTGCTTGGGCGAGAGTAGTACTAGGATGGGTGACCTCCTGGGAAGTCCTCGTGTTGCATTCCTTTTATAATTATTTTTTGCGCCTTGTGACAAACATGTCGCACGTGCGCGATATATATTAATCCCGTTATATTATGTTTGACGTTTGCGATATGTTTAAGCTCGATGCTCATTGCTCGCGCGTCTTGGGGCGGCTTTGTGGCGCGAAGAGCGCGTTCTGAAAGGGGTGGAAAAAACTCGTGTTGCTGCGGTATGGAGGGAGGGGTGGAAACCGTGGAAAACTCGTCTCCGTGATTGAGCGGGAGAGTAAGTAGTATAGGAAATTATCCATTGTTAGGGAATGGTTGTAATGGTAGTGAGAATGTAGAATCGTCTTTGGAGCGGACCTGGGAGTGGCAAGCATAAGGGACGAAGATGGGGAAACATGTCGGATGCGATCATACCAGCACTAAAGCACCGGATCCCATCAGAACTCCGAAGTTAAGCGTGCTTGGGCGAGAGTAGTACTAGGATGGGTGACCTCCTGGGAAGTCCTCGTGTTGCATTCCTTTTATAATTATTTTTTGCGCCTTGTGACAAACATGTCGCACGTGCGCGATATATATTAATCCCGTTATATTATGTTTGACGTTTGCGATATGTTTAAGCTCGATGCTCATTGCTCGCGCGTCTTGGTGCGGCTTTGTGGCGCGAAGAGCGCGTTCTGAAAGGGGTGGAAAAAACTCGTGTTGCTGCGGTATGGAGGGAGGGGTGGAAACCGTGAAAAACTCGTCTCCGTGATTGAGCGGGAGAGTAAGTAGTATAGGACATTATCCATTGTTAGGGAACGGTTGTAATGGTAGTGAGAATGTAGAATCGTCTTTGGAGCGGACCTGGGAGTGGCAAGCATAAGGGACGAAGACGGGGAAACATGTCGGATGCGATCATACCAGCACTAAAGCACCGGCTCCCATCAGAACTCCGAAGTTAAGCGTGCTTGGGCGAGAGTAGTACTAGGATGGGTGACCTCCTGGGAAGTCCTCGTGTTGCATTCCTTTTATAATTATTTTTTGCGCCTTGTGACAAACATGTCGCACGTGCGCGATATATATTAATCCCGTTATATTATGTTTGACGTTTGCGATATGTTTAAGCTCGATGCTCATTGCTCGCGCGTCTTGGGGCGGCTTTGTGGCGCGAAGAGCGCGTTCTGAAAGGGGTGGAAAAAACTCGTGTTGCTGCGGTATGGAGGGAGGGGTGGAAACCGTGGAAAACTCGTCTCCGTGATTGAGCGGGAGAGTAAGTAGTATAGGACATTATCCATTGTTAGGGAACGGTTGTAATGGTAGTGAGAATG
>NW_025266132.1:0-1513 GCF_018294505.1 Triticum aestivum
TCACTGTTTTGGGGTCCGGGAGTGATTTCCACGATTGACGAACCCTGGGGTGCGTTTGCGTGTCGGTCATCAACACTCGTAGTTTCGGCCGATTCTGGCCCGTTTCATGGACTATTACTCAGTTTTGGGGCCCCGAAGTGATTTCCACAACTGACGAACCCAAGGGTGCGTTTACGTGTCGGTTATCAACACTCACAATTTGGGCCAATTCTGGTTCATTTCGTGCACTATTACTCACCGTTTTGGGGTCCTAGAGCGATTCCACGATTGACGATCCCTGGGGTGCATTTATGTGTCGGTCATCAACACTCACAGTTTTGGCCGACTCTGCCCCGTTTCATGGACTATTACTCATTGTTTTGGGGTCCCGGAGGGATTTCCACGATTGACGCACCCCAGGGTGCGTTTACGTGTCGTTCACCAGCAATCCTAGTTTTGTTAAATTCTGGGCTCTTTCATGGTCTATTACTCACCATTTTGGGGTCCCAGAGCTATTTCCACGATTAACGATCCCCGGGGTGCGTTTACGTGTCCGTCGTCAACCCTCGGAATTATGGCCGATTCTGGCCCGTTTCGTGGACTCACCGTTTTGGGGTCTGAAAGCGATTTCCAAGGTTGTTGAACCCTAAGGTGCGCTTACGTGTCTGTCATAAACAATCACAGTTTGGGCTGATTCTGGCCCGATTCATGGACTATTGCTCACCATTTTGGGGTCCCAGAGCTATTTCCACGATTGACGATCCCCTGGGTGCGTCTACGTGTCTGTCGACAACACTCGCGATTTTGGCCGATTCTGGCCCGTTTCGTGGACTATTACTCACCATTTTGGGGTCCGAAAGCGATTTCGATGGTCGTTGAACCCTAAGGTGCGCTTATGTGTCGGTCATCAACAATCGCAGTTTGGGCTGATTCTGGCCCGATTCTTGGAATATTACTCACGATTTTGGGGTCCCAAAGCGATTTGCATAGTTGTTGAACCCCAAGGTGCGCTTACGTGTCGGTCATCAACACTCACAGTTTTGGCCGATTCTGGCCCGTCTCTTGGACTATCACTCATTGTTTTGGGGTCCCAGAGTGATTTCCACAATTGACGAACCCCAGGGTGCGTTTACGTGTCGGTTATCAACACTCGCAATTTTGGCCAATTATGGTTCATTTCATGCTCTATTACTCACCGTTTTGTGGTCCTAGAGCGATTTCCACGATTGACGATCCCTCGGGTGCATTTATGTCTCGGTCATCAACACTCGCAGTTCTGGCCTACTCTGCCCCGTTTCATGGACTATTACTCATTGTTTTGGGGTCCCGGAGCGATTTCCACGATTGACGCACCCCGGGGTGCGTTTATGTGTTGTCCACTAGCAATCTTAGTTTTGTTCGATTCTGGGCTCTTCCATGGACTATTACTCACCATTTTGGGGTCCCAGAGCTATTTCCACGATTGACAATCCCCGAGGTGCGTTTACGTGTCCGTCGTTAGCACTTGCAATTTTGGCCGATTCTTGCCTGTTTC
>NW_025266133.1:0-1513 GCF_018294505.1 Triticum aestivum
CCTTCTCCCTTCCCTTCTCCTATTCCAACAAGGAAAGGAGGAGTCCTACTCCTGGCGCGCCCTCCTCCTTGGCCGGCGGCCTTCCCCTTGCTCCTTTATATACGGGGGCAGGGGGGCACCCCAAAGACACAACAATTGATCATTGATCTCTTAGTCGTGTGCGGTGCCCCCCTCCACCATATTACACCTCGATAATATCGTAGCGGTGCTTAGGCGAAGCCCTGCGTCGGTAGAACATCATCATCGTCACCACGCCGTCGTGCTGACGAAACTCTCCCTCAACACTCGGCTGGATCAGAGTTCGAGGGACGTCATGGAGCTGAATGTGTGCTGAACTCAGAGGTGCCGTGCGTTCGGTACTTGATCGGTCGGATCGTGAAGACGTACGACTACATCAACCGCGTTGTGTTAACGCTTCCGCTTTCGGTCTATGAGGGTACGTGGACAACACTCTCCCCTCTCGTTGCAATGCATCACCATGATGTTGCGTGTGCGTAGGAATTTTTTTGAAATTACTATGTTCCCCAACATGCACCAGCCCATAGATTGAGCGCTGGAGCTTGCATACTTTGTTAGCATTCTTAGGATCGACAAAACCTTCCGGCTGCATCATATACAATTCTTCCTTAAGGAAGCCGTTAAGGAATGCTGTTTTGACGTCCATTTGCCATATTTCATAATCGTAGAATGCGGCAATTGCTAACATGATTCGGACGGACTTCAGCTTCGCTACGGGTGAGAAAGTCTCATCGTAGTCAACCCCTTGAACTTGTCGATAACCCTTAGCGACAAGTCGAGCTTTGTAGATGGTCACATTACCATCCGCGTCCTTCTTCTTCTTAAAGATCCATTTGTTTTCTATGGCTCGCCGCTCATCGGGCAAGTCAGTCAAAGTCCATACTTTGTTTTCATACATGGATTCTATCTCGGATTTCATGGATTCTAGCCATTTGTCAGAATCCGGGCCCGCCATCGCTTCTTCATAGTTCGAAGGTTCACCGTTGTCTAACAACATGATTTCCATGACAGGGTTGCCGTACCACTCTGGTGCGGAACGTGTCCTTGTGGACCTACGAAGTTCAGTGGTAACTTGATCATGATCGTCATCATTAACTTCCTCTCTAGTCGGTGCAGGCACCACATAAACATTTTCTTGTGCTGCGCTACTTTCCGGTACGAGAGGGGTCATCTCATCAAGTTCCACTTTCCTCCCACTTACTTCTTTCGAGAGAAACTCTTTCTCCAGAAAGGACCCATTCTTGGCAACGAAGATCTTGCCTTCGGATCTGAGGTAGAAGGTATACCCAATGGTTTCCTTAGGGTATCCTATGAAGACGCATCTTTCTGACTTGGGTTCGAGCTTTTCAGGTTGAAGTTTCTTGACATAAGCATCGCATCCCCAAACTTTAAGAAACGACATCTTAGGTTTCTTTCCAAACCATAATTCATACGGTGTCGTCTCAACGGATTTCGACGGAGCCCTATTTAAAGAGAATGCGGCAGTCTCTAAAGC
>NW_025266134.1:0-1513 GCF_018294505.1 Triticum aestivum
ATTTCAAGTTTCTGATGAAAGAGTAAACATGATGCAACACTCTAATGCATGACTAGCTAGGGTGTGACAACTCACCCCCACTCAAAAGAATCTCGTCCCGAGATTTGGGTTCCTCCGAGAAGAAGGCGGGATACTCGAGTCGAAGACGATCCTCCCTTTCCCAAGTTGCTTCATCCTCAGAATGGTGCGACCATTGAACCTTGAGAAACTTGATATTATGACGTCGCGTGGTACGTTCGGCTTGATCGAGGATACGAATGGGGTACTCTCGATATGTAAGATCATCTTGGAGATCAAGCGTTTCGTGGTCCACTTCACGGATAGGATCCGAGAAGCAACGCCTGAGTTGAGAAACGTGGAAGACATCGTGAACTCTGGAGAGGTGCGGAGGTAGTTCCAACTGGTAGGCAACTTCTCCTTGTTTGGCAAGAATGCGAAAAGGTCCAATGTAACGAGGAGCCAATTTGCCTTTGATACCGAAACGATGGGTTCCCTTTAGAGGGGTGACCCGAAGATAAGCCTTCTCGTCAACCTCGAAAGTCATAGCCTTATGTTTTCGGTCATATTGACTCTTTTGACGAGATTGGGCTGTTTTCAACTTTTCACGAACGATACGAACTTGTTCTTCTGCTTCATGAATCATATCCGGGCCAAAGAATTGTCTTTCCCCGGTTTCTGACCAATTAAGGGGTGTTCGACATCGTCGTCCATAGAGAACTTCAAAAGGGGCTTTACCCAAGCTAGATTGATAGCTGTTGTTGTAAGCGAATTCGACAAATGGAAGGCACTTCTCCCAGTCCATTCCGAAAGAGATAACAGAGGCTCGAAGCATGTCTTCTAGAATCTGATTGACGCGTTCCACTTGACCACTTGACTGAGGGTGGAAAGCGGTGCTAAAGGAGAGACGAGTCCCCATAGCATTTTGGAAACTTTCCCAAAATCGAGAGGTGAAAAGACTTCCTCGATCCGAATTGATTTCCAAAGGAACACCATGGAGGGACACTATTCGGGAGATGTATAAGTCTGCTAGCTGGCTAGCGGTTATACTCTCACGAACAGGTAAGAAATGAGCTACTTTGGAAAGACGATCGACCACGACGAAAATAGCATTATTCCCTCTTTTGGTCCTGGGAAAGCCGGTAATGAAATCCATACCAATTTTATCCCATTTCCATTCAGGAATAGCTAAGGGTTGAAGGGTGCCAGCAGGCCGTTGATGCTCTGCTTTTACACGACGACAGACGTCGCAATTTGCAATATACTGAGCAATTTCTCTTTTCATCCTAGTCCACCAGAACCTCTGGCGTAGGTCCTGATACATTTTGGTACTACCGGGATGAATAGTGAGAGGAGATTCATGAGCTTCCTTAAGGATTAATCGCCTTAGGTTGCGCACTTTGGGAACTACTAGTCGATCCCCGAAGTATACGACTCCTTGATCATTAATGGAGAAACAATCCGCAATTCCTTTCTGAATGTTCCTCTTGATGCGGGAGATTCCCGGATCTACCTT
>NW_025266135.1:0-1513 GCF_018294505.1 Triticum aestivum
CTCATGTTTTGGAGCTTGCTATCGTAGTTCATTTCCCGAGAATCTCGCAACGTCATCTCGTCGAATTGTGTTGCAAACTTTCATTTTTCTTCCTAGACTCGATGAGTCTGGAATATCCTGACACCAACCAGATCTGGATCTCAGGCAGATATGATGGTTTGGAACATTTCCCAAGAACTATAATATTGGTCCCTTGATAACCGATAAAGTGGATGTCGTGGCCAGCACCACCCAGCCGAAGGACCTATTATTGTGGTATCTTGACTGAAGCAGTTGGCCACCTTCCCATAAGGACTTCGTAGGAATTACTCTCTAGTTGCCCCTATGGATCTTTGTGTTTCCGAAGTCCGACCTTTTTACTTGATGTTCTAGATATCAAACCATATCTATGGGTGGGTTACACTAGCACATCAAGGAGAACATTAGAAGCGGAGTGCTAAATGTCTCTCGGTCGATCATCCAGATTTTGTTCCTTGGCTTCGCTAAGGTGTAATCTGAGAAGGTGTTATCTTCCTTTGCATCTGCATCCTCCATCACCATTCATCATGGTAGTAAGCTGTGCTACCGGACCTTGACACGGATGTTGGTAAAACCTTGATGAATGTGGAAATGCTCAAGTTCTTGAGAGCACGCACAAGCGCTATGTCTTATCATCGGCACTAGCTGGGATTGCCCCAGATTCTTCGGTTATGCTATAACCACTCCAACAGTGAATTCACTCTTTATTGTTGGGTTCTTCCCCAGTTACCAGAATCATTCCCAGCATTTGCATTTTGTTCTCAGCTTGCACCGCCAATGTGCCATTCTACCATGGGTCTCTTCCACCTCCGGTGATAAGCAAATTCATCCATTACGTTGTCTTCAACAAGGTAATCCACATCATCCAAGTCCGAGTATGCCATTCTACAGACCCCCTCCAAACGATCGTTGTGAATTGCCTTATGCTGGTATGAAGAGTTTCAATGATCTCTGAATCAAAAGTAATTCTTTTTGCCACTTAAGGTAATACTCTACGATCACCTTCCTCCAGGATGTTTCGTCGTGGTATCATGGCAACTCAACTCTTCGCTACGTTGGCAATCGTTACCACCTTCTTAAGCGTGGAATCGTTGTCTACCTAGTGAACCTTCGTCATCCATTTCCCCCCCCCCTCTTGATGTGTATCTCGTGTCTCAACCGAGAGATGGTTCTATGTCTCATTCCGTGAGTTAATCCTGAGTTGTTCGATCTTCGAGAAGACCGATCCTTCCAGAGTTTTCCTTTCCTCTTCTTGTCATGATTGGCTGAAGATCTCAGAACAAGACATCAAGACAATGATGGTAAATGAATCAACGTTCAACTGAAGTGCACCCTGGATCGTGAAGATTGTACTAGTTTGCGTTCCCCTTTCACCTTACCCTACGCTTGAATCTCGAGACGAGATTCTTGTTTAGTGGGGGTGAGTTGTCACATCCCTAGCTTCAGGATTTGCTCTAGGTTAACTTCATGTGTGATTCATGTCTATATTTTTGAA
>NW_025266136.1:0-1513 GCF_018294505.1 Triticum aestivum
ACATTAAAAGAGTAATGTTCAGAAAAAGGGTAATCATAATCATGACAAGTTTTATAAATATAATCATCACTACTTTTTATAGCATAAGTTTCATCACAATAATCATCATAAGTAGCAACTTTGTTCTCATCATAATCGATTGAAACCTCTTCCAAGATAGTGGAATCATCACTAAATAAAGTTGACACTCTTCCAAATCCACTTTCATCAATATAATCATCATAAATAGGAGGCATGCTTTCAGCATAATAAACAATCTCATCAAAACTTGGGGGACAAAAAATATCATCTTCATCAAACATAGCTTCCCCAAGCTTGTGGCTTTGCATATCATTAGCATCATGGATATTAAAGGAATTCATACTAACAACATTGCAATCATGCTCATCATTCACATATTTAGTGGCAAATATTTTATAGACTTCTTCTTCTAGCACTTGAGCACAATTTTCCTTTCCATCATTCTTAAGAAAGATATTAAAAAGATGAAGCGTATGAGGCAAACTTAATTCCATTTTTTGTAGTTTTCTTTTATAGACTAAACTAGTGATAAAACAAGAAACAAAAAGATTCGATTGCAAGATCTAAAGATATACCTTCAAGCACTCACCTCCGCGGCAACGGCGCCAGAAAAGAGCTTGATGTCTACTACACAACCTTATTCTTGTAGACGTTGTTGGGCCTCCAAGTGCAGAGGTTTGTAGGACAGTAGCAAATTTCCCTCAAGTGGATGACCTAAGATTTATCAATCCGTGGGAGGCATAGGATGACGATGGTCTCTCTCAAACAACCCTGCAACCAAATAACAAAGAGTCTCTTATGTCCCCAACACACCCAATACAATGGTAAATTGTATAGGTGCACTAGTTCGGCAAAGAGATGGTGATACAAGTGCAATATGGATAGTAGATAAAGGAATTTTTAATCTAAAATTCTAAAAACAGCAAGGTAACTAATGATAAAAGTGAGCGTAGACGGTATTGCAATGTTAGGAAACAAGGCCTAGGGTTCATACTTTCACTGGTGCAAGTTCTCTCAACAATAATAACATAATTGGATCATATAACTATCCCTCAACATGCAACAAAGAGTCACTCCAAAGCCACTAATAGTGGAGAACAAACGAAGAGATTATGGTAGGGTATGAAACCACCTCAAAGTTATCCTTTCTGTTCTATCTATTCAAGAGTCTGTAGTAAAATAACATGAAGCTATTCTTTCCGTTCAATCTATCATAGAATAACACCTTAAGACACAAATCAATCAAAACCCTAATGTCACCTATATACTCCATTGTCACCTCAAGTATCCGTGGGCATGATTATACGATATGCATCACACAATCTCAGATTCATCTATTCAACCAACACAAAGTACTTCAAAGAGTGCCCCAAAATTTCTACCGGAGAGTCAAGACGAAAACGTGTGCCAACCCCTATGCATAGGTTCATGGGCGGAACCCGCAAGTTGATCACCAAAACATACATCAAGTGGATCATGTGAATATCCCATT
>NW_025266137.1:0-1513 GCF_018294505.1 Triticum aestivum
AAATCACCTGACAAATATGCATATATGCAATATTTTTGGTCATATCCAAGGTAGTCATGTCCTCATCACATGGCAAGTTTCAAATCATCCCAAGTAGTAGGTATATAATCAGGGTGTAACCGACAATATTCACTCCACCAAACCAAAGCATAACCAGTGAAAGAACCAACCGCAACCTTAACCTTTTTATGTTCATCGAAATTATGGGAAGCAAATATATTTTTTATGTCGAACTCCCATTCAATATATAAAGCAGGTTTAAAACGGCCATTAAATGGTGGTATAGATACATTAACCTAATCATGTGCATTTGGATGTTTGTGCACCTCTCGTGACGGTTGTGGTATTTGCAAAGGTGGTGGCACGTCTCCCGCGATCGACAAAGCCCATGAATTGACTCTAGATCCTGTCATGATTAGTAGAACAAGAAACAAAACCCAAAAATAATGTTCCTATAACTACTAGGATGTGGTGGTAAAACGCTCACAGTAAAGCAAATATCAATGTCTTACAAGTTCTTACCATGCAGCAGGCGGTGATCGGCAACCAGCGGTGTCAAGTAACTCCGAATATTGAGTAAAGCGATTACCAGGGGAGCGTACGTATACACGGTGTAGAAATATGTGGAGCTGGGTTGGCTATATATGGTAGCAAAAGATTAGCAATAATCAATTCAAAGATGCAATGTTGAATAAACGCTCAACGACGGTACTGTGCTGGTCCTAGGCTAGACCGGACTAGAGACGCGAGCCTAGAACACTAATGAGGTCACGTCGTAGCACAACTAGCATCAATGAAGGATACTAAGTAGCTCTTGACAGCAAGATATAAGTGAAGATCACAACGGCAGTAAAGATAATGAGGTGAAACAACAGCCAAGCAGGATATATCAACAACTTTGTCTCCAACTTTCCTCTGAAAAAGTTTGTGCCGATTTTTTTGTTTTTTTTCTTCTTTTTTTTTCCTCACACTTTTTTTTCTTTCTCTCCTTTTTTTCTCTCTGACTTTTTTTTCTCCTTTTTTTTCTCGTTTTTTTCTCTCTTTTTTTCTCCCTCTTTCCAAAACAAACTAGATAAGATGTAGATTGGATCAAGTGAAGATGTGAACAATCTCAACTATTATTATGACAATGAATGGTGGGTAGCACGTGGTGGAAATTGATGGATGGGTGGTGGACAGCGGAAGAGATAATGATGCAGCGGTGGCGTGACTAATGTGAACAGAACTCGAAACTCTAAACGAACTAGACACTAAGACCAGCAACTCGACACGACGATGCAACCGATAATTCAACTATGCAAGCAATGAAAAGAAAATTGCAAAGGCTCAGACTGGCTTGGACCAAGGATGAATAGATCTAACTCTTTTTTGTGGCTTTTTCTTGGACAATAGGTAAGAAAATAAATCTAATCTAGGAAAACTGGAAATTCTCACCGAGCAACCTGAAAACTGATACCACTTGATAGAGGCGAGGGTGTCCCGATCTTTCGATGAGATGATAACTATCGATTTG
>NW_025266138.1:0-1513 GCF_018294505.1 Triticum aestivum
AAAAAAAAAACTCAAAACGGGACGAAACAAAGTGGAACCAAATCAAGAATATCTATTCCCTTTAATAGTAGATATAGAATATAGATATAGATATAGATATAGATATAGATATAGATATGTTGATTATAGGAGGAATTTCCCAACGATCTAAATCCCCAACCCTTTTGGAGGCCAAATACCTCCCCTCCCCACGGTTGCTGCACAGCCCACCTAGCAGGCCCACATGCATGCCAGGCATAGGAGGCCAGACATCCCAACTAGGTAAACCTTCTTCTTAACAAGACCGAGCGTTGGCCTAGCTAGTAATACTTATTTCTCTAGGAAAAACCTGGACACACATAAGCTTGAAAGGATTATAGTTCGCATATATATATAAGTACTAGACCAACATGTGTATTGCCAAATAATAATGTATCACAAATCAAGGATAAATGTGCGAGTGAAGGCATGAGTACGTGGTACTAGTTGGACTAACTCTCCTTGATGGTGGCATAAAACAATTTATTGGTGAGGGGAATGGGATTTGATGAGCGTTGGATTAAATGGACCAGGTGCAATTTTTCGTTGGGCAAATCCTCAGTGATTCTCAATGGAACTCTGGGGAGGTAGTGCGGGGTCTGCCAGGGTGACCCATTGTCGCCGTTGGTCTTCGTTCTTGCAGCGGACTTGCTATAGGCAGGCAGGCAGCGATCAACGAGGCATTCAGAGCTGGGCACATCCAATTGCCAATCCCCTCAGAAGAGTCTGAGTTCCAGTGATACAGTACGCAAATGACACGATTGTGTTCATGCCAACTGATATTACCCAAGCCAAACATATGAAGCAGATCTTGATTGATTATGAAACTTCAGTAGGCCTGCATATAGGAAGCGACTTGTAGCGACCCGACCCGAAATTTTTCAAGTCTCTGTGTATCAGTACCATCCCAAGATCATGCTGGCACACACAGTACATTGATAAAAAATTCAAAGTTCAATCACACCTGATTTATTACACGATTCTCATATCGAGTCTTTATTACAATAGAATTAATTCGGCCGAAGGCCAACTCATGAGAAAAACTAAATGTTGCGGAAGCGTAGACGATAAGCGAGTCCATCCGACTCCATAGGGCAATCACCGAGCGTAGATCGTAGCCTCACTCCTGGTCAGAAAACTCCTCTGCAACATGAGACGTTGCAGCCTTGTAGGTCAGCATTTTGAATATGCCGACAAGTCATAGAGAGAACAACAATAATAATGCTAACACTATATGCAATTTGGCTGTGGGGCTCTAAGTTTTATGTTTTTGCGAAAAACCAAATTTTCCCTACAACAAAGGACTTGCTTGCAATTACTACAAAATTGTTGGTTGTTAATGAGATGGCTCCGCCAACCTGTGTCTCATACCCGAAATTATTAATAACCTATCAATTAATTAATTATGTTCAGTGTTGAGATTTCCGAAATACTCCAATTCTAGAGGCCGAGTTGTCTGTAACCGGGTACACGGTTAACCTATTAGGTTTCTACT
>NW_025266139.1:0-1513 GCF_018294505.1 Triticum aestivum
TTTAGATACAAAGTAGTTTTTGTTTGTGGAAGCTGTTCTAAGAGTATCTTTAGCAAACCCCTTAAAACGTACGAAACTGTAAAATAACCACCGGTTTACAGTTTTAGGCGGAAAAAACGACCCGAATAGAACTCGTAAATGACTCCGACCTGTAAATTTTTTTAAGGGGCGCGGAAAATATCCCCGCCGAACATGTGAAATAAGGATTTCGGAGCCAACCCGAGGGTGTCTTGTATATGCGAAAGACCGTTGGCGAGAGTCCAACTGCCATCAGAATCTTCATGGCTCGCTCCCGGCTGCCGCTTCGTCCGTCCCCGGCCGCCGCCCTGCTCATCCGGGAAGCCACCCTACCCACTCGGGCCGCCGCAGCCCCGCTCGTCCAGGCCGCCGCCCTACTCGTCCTGCCCATCCGGCCGTCACCCCGCGCGTGTCCGCCGCCGCGCCTCCTGTCTCCTCCATGACACGGCCACCGGGGAAGCCCGGCTCGCCCCTCGCGCTCCAGCTCTACTGCATCTCGGGCGGGATCGTTTGTGTGACTGGCGGCAGCGGTTTCATCGGCTCCTGGCCTCGCCCCGCGCTCTAGCTCTACTACATCCCGGGCGGGCGAAAGGCGATCTCCTGGAGGTGGACACGGCCAGTCGCCGGGACGGGCAAAATGAGCACCTAATCCGGGCTCAGATGCCACCCATTAGGAAGGTGCGCGTCTGACCATGGCAGCGGTGTGCCGGTCTCCCAGTACCGGCGCGCGGCTCACTTCAACCTTCACGTACGGCCGGAAGCGTGGCGTGGCCGGCAGCGGGTAGATGGAGAAGGAGGCTGGGGAGGTGGAGTGGCTGGCCCGCGCTTCCAGACAAAGCGGACAATGACCTCGCCTCGTGGTCGTGCTTGCTCCTCTTGCTGGGGTGCCACTTCCAGAACCCCATGGCCGGTTGGGAGCGAGGTGGGCGGCGGCTAGGTTTTGCGGTCTCCAATTGAGAGGGCAGTGGTAGGGAAGCAAATGGGGACGAGGAAGTGGAATTGGCAGTGGAAGTCCACAGCTCCAGCATTAAAAAAGATATGGTCGGGGGCCGTCTGCGTGGCTGACTTGCGGGCCCAACCACCCGTGCTTATTGACTAAGATAGGTGGGCGGTAGTTGGGTGCCCGACACGCGGGCCGGAGACGGATGCCGCGTGCCCGTTCGCTCGTTGTCCGCGCGGCCGCAAAGCTCGCTCAACTTTGCACCATGAATGGGGCGAGCGGACGAAAAACGGACGGGATTTGAGGATGGGGATGCGCGTTGGGCCGGCTAGTCTGTCCGTTTGGATCCAAACGGACGCGGCCGTACCATTTAGGGGTCAGCATTGGAGTTGGCCTTAGCGCTCATGGTGGGTATCCGGTGAACTTGGTCGCCTACGCATTGCCACGTATAGAAACAAAAAGGGTTTTGGACAGGGGCAATAACAGGTGGTACTAGGAGTGTAGGGCTCCTTCGATCGGGTCCATATCATGTAGGGATCCTTCGATTAAAAAAAA
>NW_025266140.1:0-1513 GCF_018294505.1 Triticum aestivum
CAGACGTGCATCCCCGCCACCGCCATGGTGACCGCGGTCACCACCACGATTACCGTTCTGACGATTGCCACCACCACCGCAGTCACCACGGTACCCGCCACGGTTGTTGTTGTTGTAGTCACCACGGTCACCAGAGTTGCCGCGACCCTTGTCGCGGTAGTTGCCCTTGCCACGGTTGTTGGTGTTGCAGTTGTTGTCGCGAGCGACATAGTTGACGGAGGATCCACCCGTATGAAGTTGATGTTGGAAATATGCCCTAGAGGCAATAATAAAATGATTATTATTATATTTCTTTGTTCATGATAATTGTCTATTGTTCATGCTATAATTGTATTAACCGGAAACAGTGATACATGTGTGAATACATAGACCACAACATGTCCCTAGTGAGCCTCTAGTTGACTAGCTCATTGATCAACAGATAGTCATGGTTTCCCACTACTAGGAAAAGGGCTATAGATAGGATTGATACTAATGGCACACCAGGTAAGTAGTGCGCCACTACTAAATACTAATGGCGCACCGGTTGGTTATGCGCCATTAGTGTGGAAGACACTAATGGCGCACCAAACACAAGGTGCGCCACTAGTATTTTTTTTTCATTTTTCCATACATACTAATGGCGCATCAGGTTGAAGTGCGCCATTACTAGTTCTAACTAGTAATGGCGCACCAGCCAGAAAATGCGCTATTACTGTATTTTTTTATTTCTTTTTTTTGCGAAACTACTAATGGCTCACCGTTTCACAGTGCGTCATTACTAGTTTAAACTAGTAACGGCGCACTATGACCGGGTGCGTCATTAGTATATATATTTATTTATTTTACTTTTTTACAAAACTACTAATGGCGCCCTCCCCGGCCCGCGCTCCACCGCCGCCGAGCACCCCCCGCACCCTCCCTCGCTCCACTGCCGCCGACGACCCACCACACCCTCCCCCGCTCCACCGCGACAAGGGTATTTAAATATTATTATTATTATTATTATTATTTGAATTGAAAATTATTATTATTATTATTATTTATTCATTGCTGTGTATTTAAGTATTTGTATGGAATTCAAAAATAAAAAGGTGTGACACCACAGTCCAAGAGTTAATATGATTGATATGGTACTATTATCACTAACATATGATTTCTTTCTTGATAGGTCATCCGGAAGGAATGGAGAAGTTAAGCGTGTTGGGGTTTGAGTAGTGTGAGGATGGGTGGCCGAGCGGGAAGTTTGACCACAAGTGCAATTTGATTTTACATTAAACGTGCTGAGAGTTAAAAATGTCCGTTGTGAAATTAACAAGTCTGAAAAAAATTGAATTTTTTTTGGAAAAAAAGTTGGAAAAAAATCGAAAATCTAGCCCGAGGGCAAAGCCGTCGGTGTAGCCTGTTCGACGTCTAACGGCCGTCATCTGTTAGCGATGGGCCTGCCAAGTCTACATCGAGGGCATCCTCTACGCCAACGACAAATACCTGTACGCAGATACCTGAAGGACCCGAGGGCAATACGCCCACGGCC
>NW_025266141.1:0-1513 GCF_018294505.1 Triticum aestivum
CTCTGCTTCCCTCTGCGAAGGGCCTATCTTTTACTTTATGTCTTTTACTTTATGCAAGAGTCAAGGTGATCTTCACCTTTCCCTTTTTCATTTTATCCTTTGGCAAGCACTTTGTGTTTGGGTGATCCTGATATATATATATCCAATTGGATGTAAGTTAGCATGAACTATTATTGTTGACATCACCCAAAGGTGAATACGTTGGGAGGCAACACTATAAGCCCCTATCTTTCTCAGTGTCCGATTGAAACTCCATAACCATTAGTATTGCGTGAGTGTTAGCAATTGTAGAAGACTATATGATAGTTGAGTATGTGGAGCTTGCTATTCCTGAAAATAAGATGAATTGTAATTGTTTGATGACTAAGAATGAAGTTTGCTAGTTTTCAAGAAAGTTTATAGTCTATGCTTTAACATGTGAATTGCTTGTTGCTTGTTCGTGAGAAGTTTTATGAGATGAACTACTGTTATGACTTATTATCATGCTAAGAAAGGTGATTGAAATTATCATTGATCAAACTTGTGCACCTTCTAGCATTCACACTTCATAAATTCTTTCTTTTATCATTTACCTACTCGAGGACGAGTAGGAATTAAGCTTGGGGATGCCCCGGTAGGCATCCCACCTTTCTTCTTCAACAACTATCGGTTAGTATCGGTTGAGCCTAAGTTTTTGCTTCTTCACATGAGTTGTGCTATCCTTGCAATGTCATTTTATTTTGTTTTGCTTGCTGTTTGATTAGAGTACCAAGATCTGAAATTCCTTAATGTTAGAGAGTCTTCACATAGTTGCACAATTATTTAGCTACTCATTGATCTTCACTTATATCTTTTTGGAGTAGTTTTTCATTTACTCATGTGCTTCACTTATATCCTTTGAGTAAATGGTTGAATGAGTTGAATGTCATAAATCTGAAATTATATATGCCTTATTTGCTTATCCCATGGGGAGTAATGACTTCACATCTAAGAAGTAGAGGTTGTAAATTTATTGAAGGTTAGCAAGCATTGTATTGGTCATTTGAACAATTCATGAAAGAATATTGAAGGAAGAGAGATTTCACATATAAATATACTATCTTAGACATCTTTTATAGTTGTGAGCACTCATTAAGTATGACATGCTAAAGAGTTGATGTTGGACAAGGAAGACAACGTAATGGGTTATGTTTTCGCACATCTCAGTTAAAGTATATTGTCATGGATCATTCAAACATGTTGAGCTTGCCTTTCCCCCTCATGCTAGCCAAATTCCTTGCACCAAGTAGAGATACTACTTGTGCTTCCAAATATCCTTAAACCCAGTTTTGCCATGAGAGTCCACCATACCTACCTATGGATTGAGTAAGATCCTTCAAGTAAGTTGTCATCGGTGCAAGCAATAAAAATTGCTCTCTAAATATGTATGATCTTTTGGTGTGAAGAAAATAGCTTTATACGATCTTGTTATGGAAGCAATAAAAGTGATGGACTGCATAGTAAAGGTCCATATACAAGTGGCAATATAAAGTGA
>NW_025266142.1:0-1513 GCF_018294505.1 Triticum aestivum
ACATTAAAAGAGTAATGTTCAGAAAAAGGGTAATCATAATCATGACAAGTTTTATAAATATAATCATCACTACTTTTTATAGCATAAGTTTCATCACAATAATCATCATAAGTAGCAACTTTGTTCTCATCATAATCGATTGAAACCTCTTCCAAGATAGTGGAATCATCACTAAATAAAGTTGACACTCTTCCAAATCCACTTTCATCAATATAATCATCATAAATAGGAGGCATGCTTTCAGCATAATAAACAATCTCATCAAAACTTGGGGGACAAAAAATATCATCTTCATCAAACATAGCTTCCCCAAGCTTGTGGCTTTGCATATCATTAGCATCATGGATATTAAAGGAATTCATACTAACAACATTGCAATCATGCTCATCATTCACATATTTAGTGGCAAATATTTTATAGACTTCTTCTTCTAGCACTTGAGCACAATTTTCCTTTCCATCATTCTTAAGAAAGATATTAAAAAGATGAAGCGTATGAGGCAAACTTAATTCCATTTTTTGTAGTTTTCTTTTATAGACTAAACTAGTGATAAAACAAGAAACAAAAAGATTCGATTGCAAGATCTAAAGATATACCTTCAAGCACTCACCGCCGCGGCAACGGCGCCAGAAAAGAGCTTGATGTCTACTACACAACCTTATTCTTGTAGACGTTGTTGGGCCTCCAAGTGCAGAGGTTTGTAGGACAGTAGCAAATTTCCCTCAAGTGGATGACCTAAGATTTATCAATCCGTGGGAGGCGTAGGATGACGATGGTCTCTCTCAAACAACCCTGCAACCAAATAACAAAGAGTCTCTTATGTCCCCAACACACCCAATACAATGGTAAATTGTATAGGTGCACTAGTTCGGCAAAGAGATGGTGATACAAGTGCAATATGGATAGTAGATAAAGGAATTTTTAATCTAAAATTCTAAAAACAGCAAGGTAACTAATGATAAAAGTGAGCGTAGACGGTATTGCAATGTTAGGAAACAAGGCCTAGGGTTCATACTTTCACTGGTGCAAGTTCTCTCAACAATAATAACATAATTGGATCATATAACTATCCCTCAACATGCAACAAAGAGTCACTCCAAAGCCACTAATAGTGGAGAACAAACGAAGAGATTATGGTAGGGTATGAAACCACCTCAAAGTTATCCTTTCTGTTCTATCTATTCAAGAGTCTGTAGTAAAATAACATGAAGCTATTCTTTCCGTTCAATCTATCATAGAATAACACCTTAAGACACAAATCAATCAAAACCCTAATGTCACCTATATACTCCATTGTCACCTCAAGTATCCGTGGGCATGATTATACGATATGCATCACACAATCTCAGATTCATCTATTCAACCAACACAAAGTACTTCAAAGAGTGCCCCAAAATTTCTACCGGAGAGTCAAGACGAAAACGTGTGCCAACCCCTATGCATAGGTTCATGGGCGGAACCCGCAAGTTGATCACCAAAACATACATCAAGTGGATCATGTGAATATCCCATT
>NW_025266143.1:0-1513 GCF_018294505.1 Triticum aestivum
GGAGAACGAACGAAGAGATTATGGTAGAGTACGAAACCACCTCAAAGTTATTCTTTCCAATCAATCCGTTGGGCTATTCCTATAAGTGTCACAAACAGCCCTAGAGTTCGTACTAGAATAACACCTTAAGACACAAATCAACCAAAACCCTAATGTCACCTAGATACTCCAATGTCACCTCAAGTATCCGTGGGCATGACTATACGATATGCAGCACACAATCTCAGATTCATCTATTCAACCAACACATAGAACCTCAAAGAGTGCCCCAAAGTTTCTACCGGAGAATCACGACGAAAACGTGTGCCAACCCCTATGCATAGGTTCATGGGCGGAACCCGCAAGTTGATCACCAAAACATACATCAAGTGAATCACGTGGTATCCCCGTCACCACAGATACGCACGGCAAGACATACATCAAGTGTTCTCAAATCTTTAAAGACTCAATCCGATAAGATAACTTCAAAGGGGAAACTCAATTCATTACAAGAGAGTAGAGGGGGAGGAGAAACATAAGATCCAACTATAATAGCAAAGCTCGCGATACATCAAGATCGTGCCAAATCAAGAACACGAGAGAGAGAGAGAGAGAGAGAGAGAGAGAGAAAGAGATCAAAGACATAGCTACTGGTACATACCCTCAGCCCCGAGGGAGAACTACTCCCTCCTCGTCATGGCGAGCACCGGGATGATGAAGATGGCCACCAGAGAAGGATTGCCCCCTCCGGCAGGGTGCCGGAACGGGTCTAGATTGGTTTTCGGTGGCTACGGAGGCTTCTGGCGGCGGAACTCCCGATCTATTGTGTTCCCGGATGTTTTTAGGGTATATGGAGATATATATAGGCGGAAGAAGTACGTTAGGGGGCCACGAGGGGCCCACGAGGGTGGAGGGCGCGCCCCCTGCCTCGTGGCCTCCTCGCAGGTCCCCCGACATGCACTCCAAGTCTTCTGGGCTTCTTTTCTTCAAAAAATGAGTTCCGTGAAGTTTCAGGTCAATTGGACCCCGTTTGATTTTCCTTTTCTTCGAAACCCTAAAACAAGGTAAAAACAGAAACTGGCACTGGGCTCTGGGTTAATAGGTTAGTCCCAAAAATGATATAAAAGTGTATAATAAAGCCCATAAACATTCAAAACAGTAGATAATATAGCATGGAGCAATCAAAAATTATAGATACGTTGGAGACGTATCAGCATCCCCAAGCTTAATTCCTGCTCGTCCTCGAGTAGGTAAATGATAAAAGAAAGAAGTTTTGATGTGGAATGCTAGTTGGCATAATTTCAATGTAATTCTTCTTAATTGTGGTATGAATATTCAGATCCGAAAGATTCAAGACAAAAGTTCATATTGACATAAAAATGATAATACTTCAAGCATACTAACTAAGCAATCATGTCTTCTCAAAATAACATGGCCAAAGAAAGTTCATCCCTACAAAATCATATAGTTTAGTCATGTTTCATTTTCGTCACACAAGAATGCTCTCATCATGCACAACCCCGATGACAAGCCA
>NW_025266144.1:0-1513 GCF_018294505.1 Triticum aestivum
TCCCGGGGGGATTTCCACGATTGACGAACCCCTAGTGCATTTATGTTTCGGTCATCAACAATCGCGGTTTTTGTCGATTATGTCGCTTTCGTGGACTATTACTCACCGTTTTAGGGTCGTAAAGCGATTTCCATTGTTGTCGAACCCCAAGGTGTGCTTTCGTGTTGGTCGTCAAGTCTCGCAGTTTTGGCCGATTCTGGCCCGTTTCTTGGATTATTACTCAGTTTTGGGGTCCCGATGTGATTTCCACGATTAATGAACCCCGGGGGTGCGTTTATGTGTCGGTCATCAACACTCACAATTTTGGCCAATTCTGGCCGTCTCGTGGACTATTACTCACTGTTTTGGGGTCCCGGAGTGATTTCCACGATTGATGAACCTCTCGGTGCGTTTACGTGTCGGTCATCAACACTCGCAGGTTTTGTTGATTCCGACCCGTTTCGTGGACTATTACTCACCATTTTGGGGTCCCAAAGAGATTTCCATTTTTGTCGAACCCCAAGGTGTGCTTGCGTGTTGGTCGTCAAGACTCGCAGTTTTGGCCGATTTTGGCCCGTTTTTGAACTATTACACAGTTTTGGCATCCCGAAGTGATTTCCACGATTGACAAACCCTACGGTGCGCTTACGTGTCGGTCATCAACAATCACAGTTTTGGCCGATTCTGGTCCGTTTGGTGCACTATTACTCACCGTTTTGGGGTCCTAGAGCGATTTACACGATTTGCGATCCCCGGGGTGCGTTTATGTGTCGGTTATCAACACTCACCATTTTGCCCAATTCTGGTCCGTCTCGTGGACTATTACTCACCGTTTTGGGGTCCCAGAGCAATTTCGACGATTCACGATCCCGGGGGTGCGTTTACGTGCCCGTCGTCAACACTCATAGTTCTGGCCAATTCTGACCCGTTTCGTGGACTATCACTCACCTTTTTGGGGTCCCGAAGCGATTTCCATAGTTGTTGAACCCAAAGATGCACTTATGTGTCGTTCATCAACACTCGCAGTTTTGGCCGATTCTGGCCCGTTTTGTGGACTATTACTCGCTGTTTCGGGTCCCGGGGGGATTTCCACGATTGACGAACCCCTAGTGCATTTATGTTTCGGTCATCAACAATCGCGGTTTTTGTCGATTATGTCGCTTTCGTGGACTATTACTCACCGTTTTAGGGTCGTAAAGCGATTTCCATTGTTGTCGAACCCCAAGGTGTGCTTTCGTGTTGGTCGTCAAGTCTCGCAGTTTTGGCCGATTCTGGCCCGTTTCTTGGATTATTACTCAGTTTTGGGGTCCCGATGTGATTTCCACGATTAATGAACCCCGGGGGTGCGTTTATGTGTCGGTCATCAACACTCACAATTTTGGCCAATTCTGGCCGTCTCGTGGACTATTACTCACTGTTTTGGGGTCCCGGAGTGATTTCCACGATTGATGAACCTCTCGGTGCGTTTACGTGTCGGTCATCAACACTCGCAGGTTTTGTTGATTCCGACCCGTTTCGTGGACTATTACTCACC
>NW_025266145.1:0-1513 GCF_018294505.1 Triticum aestivum
TGGGTGATTCTTTTTTTGTTGGAAACTAGATTTCGTGCACTTTCCAACCCAATTGGAATCACCTTCAAATTCGTCCGGAGCGTTGAGTTGTGGACGAAACAATCTGATGCTGCAGCAGAATCCGAGTCAAACTACAAGTCCAAAGGTGTTACATCACCTCCACTTGGGCCCATTGGCCTTGTACGACCTAGATTTAGTTTTAGGCTGCCTTGGGACGTCCTCCCACCTCCTTGGCCGCCACCCCTTGCTCCTATATAAGTAGATCCATCTAGTAGCTTTTCCTTGGGTTTTGTTTAGATTAAAAGTTCGCCATAGCTGCAACTTCGCGTACTTCGTTTGTGTTCAACGACCAGACAAAGGCGTCACAGAACCCCACCTTGATCAATAAAGCTTTCATCTTATATTCGCAATATCCAGATTACAATCTTAGTTTCTTGCTTGTTCTTCGTTTGCTCACAGGAAACAGACCCTCGTGGTCAGGTTGATCGTGCTCCGGCGTGGTCAATAACCTCTCGGAGTTGGTTTAGCGATTGCTAAGGCGCGACGTCCTCGCACGTTCGTAGTCGGATCGTCAAAGTCGACTTCCACCAAAGCGAAAACCACCATCTCATCGAAAGACGGGACACCTTTGCCTCTATCAAGTGGTATCAGTTTTCAGGTTGCTCGGTGAGAATTTCCAGTTTTCCTAGATTAGATTTATTTTCTTACCTATTGTCCAAGAAAAAGCCACAAAAAAGAGTTAGATCTATTCATCCTTGGTCCAAGCCAGTCTGAGCCTTTGCAATTTTCTTTTCATTGCTTGCATAGTTGAATTATCGGTTGCATCGTCGTGTCGAGTTGCTGGTCTTAGTGCCTAGTTCGTTTAGAGTTTCGAGTTCTGTTCACATTAGTCACGCCACCGCTGCATCATTATCTCTTCCGCTGTCCACCACCCATCCATCAATTTCCACCACGTGCTACCCACCATTCATTGTCATAATAATAGTTGAGATCGTTCACATCTTTACTTGATCCAATCTGCATCTTATCTAGTTTGTTTTGGAAAGAGGGAGAAAAAAAGAGAGAAAAAAACGAGAAAAAAAAGGAGAAAAAAAGTCAGAGAGAAAAAAAGGAGAGAAAGAAAAAAAAGTGTGAGGAAAAAAAAGAGAAGAAAAAAAAACAAAAAAATCGGCACAAACTTTTTCAGAGGAAAGTTGGAGACAAAGTTGTTGATATATCCTGCTTGGCTGTTGTTTCACCTCATTATCTTTACTGCCGTTGTGATCTTCACTTATATCTTGCTGTCCAGAGCTACTTAGTATCCTTCATTGATGCTAGTTGTGCTACGACGTGACCTCATTAGTGTTCTAGGCTCGCGTCTCTAGTCCGGTCTAGCCTAGGACCAGCACAGTACCGTCGTTGAGCGTTTATTCAACATTGCATCTTTGAATTGATTATTGCTAATCTTTTGCTACCATATATAGCCAACCCAGCTCCACATATTTCTACACCGTGTATACGTACGCTCCCCTGG
>NW_025266146.1:0-1513 GCF_018294505.1 Triticum aestivum
GCAGGGGCCAGCTCAGGCAGGCGCTGAGGGTCATCACGTCATCATCGTCGGCCCCGACGGGTCGAATCGGAGGTAACAAGTCGTCGCAGCCTGGCAGCACCCGAACCAGTTGAACCCTAAACAAGTTGGGTGGCATCTGGGTACCGTGGAACAAGGGGTTGCCCGGTTGAACGATTTTGCCCTTGGCGACATCGACCAACTCGTTGTTCACGAAGTGGAGGAGAGTGCACGGAACGTCGGCGGCGCCCTGCGAAAACATGTAGGGCGTCAGGGATGCCCAGTCAAAGGCAAGGAGATGAAGTCCTCGGCCGAGAGAGGCTTAATTAGTTACCATGATGATGGCGTCGAGCTCGGCTAATGTCGAGGCACCGCCAACGGCGGGCGTGCAGTTGACGGAGCGGCCGCTTGCTGAAGAGGTGCCGGCCGGCGTACACCCGGGTGCATTAAGCTCCCGTGCCGGCGTCGGAGACACCAATGCCGCCTCCGCCAGAGGCACCAATGGCCCCGCCATCGCATTATGCGAGTTGCTAGCCGTGAAGCTAGGAATCGGGGGCGGCCCCTGTTGGCCGCCCGCAATCCACGCACTCAACCCGGAGATCAAGGTAGGCACAAGGGCGGTGATCGTCGCTCCGAGTCGTTGTTCCACTTGCTCTTGGACAATCTCCGGAATCCGCGCCACCTGTGCCTTGAGTTCTTGAACCTCTCGCGCCTGGCTTTCCGAGCTGGTCTTTTTCTCCTTCCGCACACCAGCAGTATAGTATGACCCCCATTTTGTCGACAAGCCTTTGCCGGCCACACGACCAGCTGACGTCGGCTTACTGAGCTTATCCTTGTTCTTCATTATATTCAACCCCCTATTTAGAGTGGTGTCCCAAGGGTTGCTCTTAGTCGACCCCGCGCTACTGCTTTCAGTCGCCTGCGGAAGGAATGTGAACCATTTAGAAATTCGGCTTCATTAATTAGAATGCAACCATATGGAGCTAATTACGCGGGGGTGTATTCCTTACCAGAACAAGCTCAAGCCGCCTGGTCTTCGGATCCGTGGTAAGCTCCTTTGTTTTTGGGTCCTTCTTGTACCGGGCCCTGACAAAGTTCCTGGTCTTCTTGTCACCGTATTTATCGAAGAGGGGCGGTAGGCCTTGCTCGGCACGGTCCGCCTCCTCCTTGTCCCATATAGGCTCCGCCACTCTGTAACCGCCGGGACCGAGTGTGTGTTCCCCTATGTTCAGCTCCCGCATTTGTTTCCCCCACTCACTTGATTGGGAGCTTGCGGTGCTCGAGCAATTGATCTTGAAGTCGTTGTAGTCATCTTCGGTGATCGAAGGATTTTTCTCCTTGATCTTCTCATAACTCTCACCTTTCTCGATCATTCTCTTCACATTGCTTTTCCAAGTAGACAGGGCCTTGCTCATCTTCGTGAGGGCAGCATTGTTCACTTTATTCCCTTTGAGGCTTGTGTTTTCGAATTCAGCGGGGAACTTGTATCATTCGTGCAGCTTCGTGAAGAGGAGGT
>NW_025266147.1:0-1513 GCF_018294505.1 Triticum aestivum
AAAATCACATGTGTCTCCTTGGGTGAATTTCTAGGTCCCATGGAAGAGAAGGGAGTGAAATTCAAACATCTGGCTGTCGTGGCTCGACCGGAAAGATTGAGAAACTTAGTTTTTTAATTGTTGTAATTCCAAAACACGCCTGAAAATCATGAAACTTGGCATGGTGTCATGACATGGCACCAACATGCTGCGGTAATTTTTTTGGCCGAATTGGAACAAGGTTTGGTGTAAACTTCTTGCAAACCGGACCTTCCCTCAAGAAGCCTCATGGTTTCGAGAGGGAACATGTCACCTCCGTGTGCGAAACGACATGCGCACACTGCCTTCTCCACCTTATTTTTTTACACAGCCAGATTAGACCAAAATAGAAGTACCGTGCAAAATTTTGGAATTATTCCGGGCTCGTTTCGCCTTTTTTATACATCAACTGAGTTTCTGGGCATTTAATGTGCATAATTCAAATTTGAACTACAAGCACATGCTCCAGTGCACCAAAGTTGTTTGAAAAATCACATGTGTGTCCTTGGGTGAATTTCTAGGTCCCATGCAAGAGATTGGAGTGAAATTAAAATATCTGGGCATCGTGGCTCGGCCGGAAAGATTGAGAAACTTGGTTTTTTAATTCCTGTAATTCCAAAACATGCCAGAAAATCATGAAACTTGGCATGGTGTCATGACATGGCACCAACATGCCGCGGTAATTTTTTTGGCCGAATTGGAACAAGGTTTGGTGTAACCTTCTTGCAAACCGGAGCTTCCCTCCAGAAGGCTCGTGGTTCCGAGAGGGAACGTGTCACGTCCGTGTGCGAAACGACATACGTACGCTGCCTTCTCCTGCCTTATTTTTTTACACAGCCAAATTAGACCAAATAGAAGTAGCGTGCTAAAATTTGGAATTATTCCGGGCTCGTTTCGCCTTTTTATACATTAATTGAGTTTCTGGGCATTTGATGTGCATAATTAAAATTTGAACCACAAGCACATCCTCCAGTGCACCAAAGGTATTTGAAAAATCACATGTGTGTCCTTGGGTGAATTTCTAGGTCCCATGCAGGAGATGGGAGTGAAATTCAAATATCTGGGCGTCGTGGCTCGGCCGGAAAGATTGAGAAACTTGGTTTTTCAATTCCTGTAATTCCAAAACACGCCTGAAAATCATGAAACTTGGCATGGCGTCATGACATGGCACCAAAATGCTGCGGTAGTATTTTTGGCCGAATTGGCACAAGTTTTGGTGTAAGCTTCTTGCAAACCGGAGCTTCCCTCAAGAAGGCCCGTGGTTCCGAGAGGGAACGTGTCACCTCCATGTGCGAAACGACATGCGCACACTGCCTTCTCCCGCCTTATTTTTTACATAGCCAGATTAGACCAAATAGAAGTACCGTGCTCAATTTCGGAATTATTCCAGGCTCGTTTCGCCTTTTTTTATACATTAATTGAGTTTCTATGCATTTAATGTGCATAATTCAAATTTGAACTACAAGCACATGCTCCAGTGCACCAAAGTTGTTTG
>NW_025266148.1:0-1513 GCF_018294505.1 Triticum aestivum
GCCTCCGTCGGAGGAGCAGCGACGACGGCGGTTGCTCTCGCGTCCGTCAGAAGTGGATCAACCGGGGTGGCGGCCTGCTCTCAGATGCGTCACACAAGATTTGCTGGTCTTCGCATTTTCCGCGGCCCTCGCGCCCGTCAGCAGGAAACGTGTTGTTTCCTTTTGTGATTCCGCTTTTTCTCCTACATGTGCGGGCGTGGGAGGACGTGGGTTTGGCAGAGTAATCGTCCGCCAGCGTAAGTTGCTAAAGGCACTCTTGGCTAACGGTTAGCGTAATCTAAACTGCTAGATGAAATTAAATGACTAAGATCGTGAGGCTGTAATTGATCAGGGTTATTATGTGTAGGTTAGGCTGGATGTGTTTAGCGATGAATATGTTTTCTTGTTTAATAGTAGTAGAGATACATGTACATGCACAGAATCAGAGTTGCTCTGCTTTCAATATGCATATACTGTTGCAACTTGAAAGCCCGCAAGATGGTCCTGAATCTTAGCAATTGCTCCAAATTCCGTGTCTTCTTTTTTCTCTTTCTTTTTTGCTTGCAGGTTGAATCGGATTGATTGATATTGCATCAAAGGAGGCATGTGTATCCGATGTGCCTGCTTGAACAGATATTGCATCAAAGCGAAAATGCTACCACTATAGCATTTCACAAACTAAACTCATGTACAGTAGTATAGTTTCAGAAGATAAACTAATGCTACCATTTCCTCCTGCACAAAACCAAATAGGGTGGGGTTTTTTTTGCGAGGGAAACAGGGCGTATTGAAGTAGATTCGGTGGTGAACCGATGTTGTGTGGCATACACTTGTGTCTCATATGATTTCTACCATCTATTTTACTGGTCCTGGCTCGTGATGTATCCAACTTATCTTTGTTTCTACGTACTATTTTTCTTATCATCATCATAAATTGGGACCTTCACCTAGCCATGTTTTCTCTGTTCAAGATCTACTGGTTCTGATTTATTTTTTAACGAAATAAGTATTTGCAGAGGTAGTATACTCACAAATATTTCTGGAACTCTGTACCTTGTCAGATTGATGAGCACCCTCTCCAGAATTTGTGCCCGCCTCTTCATAAGCATTTCATTCCTCAATTCCTTGTCCAGCTTCCTGCACATCAAACTGGAATGGATCAATCACTTTATTTCATTAGCACAAGCTGCACTTTCACAAGTCACAAGTAACACCTGTTTTTTTACACATAATATTTAATCAGCATGCCTTTGAGACAACAGTGGTAAATCCATTCATAGGTCTGCTTCTATGGTTTCCTGGAAAGTTTTTGCATCATAATTAAAGTTCATTGATGGTAATAATTAGTATAGGACGGCATGGAAGGAACAGACGGTAGTGCTCGCTGAAGATCCCCGCCTTCTTTTCCTGAGCTCGGTGGGCTGCAGCAATGGCTTCTCTGAAACTGCAGCAATTGCACCGCCAAGGTGGTTGGGTTTGGGACTTTGGGTACACAGGCTCGTGTCCTTGGTCTAGCGCCCAAATGGGGGGGGGG
>NW_025266149.1:0-1513 GCF_018294505.1 Triticum aestivum
CCCGAGGCTATTTTAGGTGCTGCGTCACCTTATTATTGGGCCAGGCCCATGTAATTTCGAAATATATAAGTATAGGCTATTTTTAGAGTCCGTATGTGTGGGGAAACAAGAGATAGGGTTGATTTCGGACCCCTCCACCAAGGGCCACGAAATTCCCCCCTCTTCCTCCATATATACAGCCCTTAGGGCATCGTTTAGACTTTGGGTTTTGTTTAGATTAAAAGTTCGCCATAGCTGCAACTTCGCGTACTTCGTTTGTGTTCAACGACCAGACAAAGGCGTCACAGAACCCCACCTTGATCAATAAAGCTTTCATCTTATATTCGCAATATCCAGATTGCAATCTTAGTTTCTTGCTTGTTCTTCGTTTGCTCGCAGGAAACAGACCCTCGTGGTCAGGTTGATCGTGCTCCGGCGTGGTCAATAACCTCTCGGAGTTGGTTTAGCGATTGCTAAGGCGTGACGTCCTCACACGTTCGTAGTCGGATCGTCAAAGTCGACTTCCACCAAAGCGATATCCATCATCTCATCGAAAGACGGGACACCTTTGCCTCTATCACTTTCAGTTTTCTGTTCTCTTTCAAGGCATCCACCAGTTGGGCTCGTACGTCTTTCAGCTCCTCGGCCTGCTTGATATTGACATCTTGTAGCTTGTTCTTCTCATCCCTGGTCCGTGTTACTATACGCTGACCAGCAGCCTCTTGCCTTTCGGCAAGTTGTTTATCCGCCTGCACGGCCTCCAGTCTCTCTTCCAGCTGATTCGGCGATCCTGCCATCGTAAATACATTAGTGTTTATTTCAAAAAACATTGCCGGCACATGATTATATTTTCTAGACAGTAGAGGACATTACTGGTCGGTGCCTCCTTGGACTTCGCCAGTTCGGCGGTGACAACAGTAGCTGGGCCCGACATTTTTCTAGTTCCCGAGACAGCATGTTGTTCTTCTCCGTGAGTACCTAATTATGCAACGATCCTTAAATCATTTGCTTCAACTGCTTCAAGTCCCGGGGGCTACTAACACATGATTATTAAAACCATACAACAGGTCTTACCCGCATATCCTTTGAAAGCTAGTGAGTGGCTCCAGCGAGCCCATCCTGTGCAGCTCAGATATATGCATTCACTGAGCTAAAGGCATTGAATGCCTCTTCGGTGAAAGTTGGGTCTCGCATAGCCGCCCTCCGGCGCCGATGGTTCATCGCACTCTCCACTTCGGAGTTGGTAACGAATACATCATCTGAATCCTCGAGGAGAGGATAATCCGGCATTGCACATGTATCCCCCTAGTCCTTGGAATGGGGTCCGGGGTTGGATTGTGTGATGCATGACCAGCAAAGCCTTTGGACACAGTCTGACGTATGCTTTTCCTAAAAAATGTGGCACAACGGGAAACGTCACAATTCGGTATATCTACCAAGGGCATATTAAAAGCCATACCTTTTTGATGAAGGTAGGGGCTCGGTAGTGTCACCGTTCGCCTTCCTTTTTGAAGATCCACCCTGCGCAAGCATC
>NW_025266150.1:0-1513 GCF_018294505.1 Triticum aestivum
TGGGTTTGATCATGTTATGCTTGTGAGAGAGGTTATAGTCAACGGGTCTGAACCTTTCAGATCCGTGTGTGCTTTACAAATCTCTATGTCATCTCCTAGATGCAGCTACCACGTTCTATTTGGAGCTATTCCAAATAACTGTTCTACTTGGAGCTATTCTAAATTGTTGCTCCATTATACGTATCCGGTATCTCTACTCAGAGCTATCCGGACAGGTGTTAAGCTTGCATCGACGTAACCCTTTACGACGAACTCTTTTACCACCTCCATAATTGAGAAAATTCCTTAGTCCACTAGTTACTAAGGATAACTTTGACCGCTGTCCTGTGATCCATTCTTGGATCACTCTTGTACCCCTTGACTGACTCATGGTAAAGCACACTTCAGGTGCGGTACACAGCATAGCATACTGTAGAGCCTATGTCTTAAGCATAGGGGACGACCTTCGTTCCTTTCTCTCTATTCTGCCATGGTCGAGCTTTAAGTCTTAACTTCATACCTTACAACTCAGGCAAGAACTCCTTCTTTGACTGATCTATCTTGAACACCTTCAAGATCATGTCAAGGTATGTGCTCATTTGAAAGTACCATTAAGTGTTTTAATCTATCCTTATAGATCTTGATGCTCAATGCTCAAGCAGCTTAATCCAGGCTTTTCCATTGAAAAATACTTTCCAAATAACCCTTTATGCTTTCCAGAAATTCTACGTCATTTCCGATCATTAATATGTCAACAACATATACTCATCAGAAATTCTATAGTGCTCCCACTCACTTCTTTGGAAATACAAGTTTCTCATAAACTTTCTATACACCCAAAATCTTTGATCATCATCAAAGCATACATTCCAACTCCGAGATGCTCACTCCAGTCCTCAGAAGGATTGCTGGAGCTTTGCTTACTTATTAGCATATTTCAGGATAGACAAAACCTTCCGGTTGTATCACATACAACCTTTCCTCAAGAATCGTTGAGGAAACAATGTTTTGACATCTTATCTGCAAGATTTCATAAATAATGCAGTAATTGCTAATATAATTCCAACAGACTCTTAGCATCGCTACGAGTGAGAAAGTCTCATCGTAGTCAACTCCTTGAACTTGTCGAAAAACATCTTAACGACAAGTCGAGCTTTCTCAATGGTGACACTTACCATCATTGTCTGTCTTCCTTTTAAAATCCATCTGCACTCAACAGCCTTACGACCATCGAGTTGTTCTGCCAAAGTCTACACTTTGTTTTCATACATGGATCCTATCTCGGATTTTATGGCTTCTAACCATTTGTCGGAATTTGGGCCCACCATCGCTTCTCCATAGCTCGTAGGTTCATTGTTGTCTAGCAACATGACCTTCAAGACAGGATTACTGTACCACTCTGAAGTAGTACGTATCCTTGTCACCCTACGAGGTTCGGTAGTGACTTGATCCGAAACTTCATGATCACTATCATAAGCTTCCACTTCAATTGGTGTAGGTGCCACAGGAACAACTTCCTGTGCCCTGCTACACA
>NW_025266151.1:0-1513 GCF_018294505.1 Triticum aestivum
CGAGTATAATAGTAGGCCTTTGGCCCCCAAACCCCACGTCCAAGTCAATAATAGCTCAAAAAAGTCAATAATAGCCGCACCAAGGTTTGACTAAAAAACCCGGAGTAATTAAGGCGTCTGTTAGTTCCTTTAGTATAAATACTATATCATTAATAATGGCCCCACCTTTTGTCTCACAAAGTATGTTGGAGTACAACCGGCTACATGTTTACAATCCTCTTCTCTTATCTCTCCTTCAACTAATCACAAATACTATATTTAAATCCATATAGCCTGCTTATGTCATCTAATTGTAGTACTTGCTCTAAAGTTATTCTCCACTATGTAGTCTGTGCCGGGCGTGCAGCGGGCGGTGCCCTCGGTCGGCGTGCCGCTTCAACGGCGGAAGCAGTGAGAGGTCGCGTCGCCCTAACTTGCCATCAATGTGGAGCGGCGGGCTCAGCTGGCGCTGGGCGGGAAGCGCGCGCGGGAGGTGGGAGGGGTTTTTGTTGGGCCAAGAAGGTGAGAAGCCAACTTGGGATCGGTCCGGACGGGGAAATATCATGTGCTCCCATACTCTGCATATGACACTAGTCTATGTTACTACTCCCCCCTTTCCCGTTTATAGAGATGTTTAGAGTAACATAGTAATATGTTACAGTATAAGTTACTCCCCACATTGACCAGCCTTGGCCTCTCCCAGTGCTCCACCATGTATAGCTGCTAAGCCTGCCACGTAGGCATAAAATATGATGTGGCACCAATAAACTAAGCACCTATGCATTGAAGACTTGAGTTACTAAGCCATTTAATGCACTTAGCACCTCACCTAAAGAGCATGGTTAATAGTATAGCTAGCTGCTGGCTATAAGCCAGTGCCATGTCATCTACAACCCATCTTATAGTCAACATGTACAATAGTAGATCAAAAAAGTGTACTACTTTTTTATTATGTGGCCCACCTTTCATTCTCACAAAATGCCTAGGAGCACGTGCTAGAGCTGGCTCTTCACGAAGAGCCCACTTACCTTCTCTCTCCTCTTCTCTTTCCTCCAAGTAAGCAGAAATATACTAGTTTATTCCTTATAGCCCGCTGACTCAACTCTATTGTACTTGCTCTAAGCACATCTAAGCACTTACTAGCACCCCCTTGACCGTGGACCTTGACGGTGTACGTCACCTTGTGTCTTATAATTTTCCTCGTCATCATCTGAGTCCTAGAAGATCTCACCCACATCATCATTAGCATGCAGCCGCCTTGATAGACAACGTGCGCAGAAGGAGTAGAGGCAACTGGCGACGCACCACCACCACGTCGTGGGCACTTCGTATGTGCTCGTGTGCATGCAGCGTGCGTGTTTTTCTATCAGTGCTTACTCTAAGGCCGAGGCTGCAGTCGTCTTCGTCTCCGACTAGTAGTTGAGCAACAACGGCAAAGAGGTGCTCCAAGAGATGCGTATGCGCCGTTGCGTGCGAGCTTCGCCGTAGCACGACAAACCGGACATCACCGCGGATGGCGCACGCCTCCATGCAG
>NW_025266152.1:0-1513 GCF_018294505.1 Triticum aestivum
AGCAACATTAACAGCATCATCGCTTTTATGACATGGTATAAAGTGTGCCATTTTCGAGAATCTATCCACGACAACAAATATGCTATCCCTCCCCTTCTTTGTTCGAGGTAAACCTAAAACAAAGTCCATAGATATATCCTCCCAAGGAACACTAGGTACAGGCAAAGGCATATATAAACCATGAGGATTGAGTCGTGACTAAGCTTTTTGACATGTAGTGCATCAAGCAATAAAACGCTCAACATCCCGTCTCATCTTTGGCCAAAAGAAATGTGTAGCAAGTACGTCCTCCGTCTTCTTCACGCCAAAGTGTCCCATTAATCCTCCTCCATGCGCCTCCTACAACAACAAAAGACGAACGGAGCTAGCTGGAATGCATAGCTTGTTAGCACGAAACACAAATCCATCGTTAACGACGAACTTGTTCCACATTCTTCCTTCTTTACAATTCTGCATTACATCTTTAAAATCAGCATCATGCACATATTGATCTTTGATGGTCTCCAAACCAAATATTTTGAAGTCAAGTTGTGAAAGCATAGTATAGCGGCGAGACAATGCATCAGCAATAGCATTTTCTTTTCCCTTCTTATGTTTAATGACATAAGGAAAAGTCTCAATGAATTCAACCCATTTAGCATGTCTACGATTCAGTTTAGCTTGACTTTTAATATGTTTCGAAGATTCATGATCAGAATGTATAACAAATTCTTTGGGCCATAAATAATGTTGCCATGTTTCTAAAGTCCGAACAAGAGCATATAATTCTTTACCATAAGTAGAATAATTCAGACTAGGCCCACTCAATTTTTCAGAAAAGTATGCAACAGGTTTGACATCTTGTAATAACACACCGCCTAATCCAATTCCACTAGCATCACATTCAAGCTCAAAAGTCTTATTAAAATCAGGAAGTTGGAGTAAAGGAGCATGTGTCAACTTATCTTTCAATACCGAGAAGGCTTCTTCTTGTGCGGTACCCCAAAGAAAAGGCACATCTTTCTTTGTAAGCTCATTGAGAGGTGCAGCAATGGTGCTGAAATCTCTCACAAAACGCCTATAGAATCCAGCGAGGCCAAGAAAACTCCTCACTTGTGTGACCGTTTTGGGTTGCGGCCAACTCTCAATAGCTTCAATCTTGGCTTTATCAACTTCAATTCCCTGTGGAGTAACAACATAGCCAAGAAAAGATACTCGGTCGGTGCAAAAGGTGCACTACCCAAGGTTACCAAACAAACGTGCATCACGTAGAGCAATAAAAACAGCACGTAAATGTTCCAAATGTTCTTCCAAAGATCTGCTATAAATCAATATGTCATCAAAGTAAACTACCACAAATCGTCCAATGAAAGCACGTAAAACTTCGTTCATTAATCTCATGAAAGTACTAGGTGCATTAGTTAACCCAAAAGGCATGACTAACCACTCATATAATCCAAACTTAGTTTTGAATGTTGTTTTCCATTCATCTCCCAATTTCATACGAATTTGATGGTATCCACTACGCAAATCA
>NW_025266153.1:0-1513 GCF_018294505.1 Triticum aestivum
CTCAGAGTCATTCGGATAGGTGTTAAAGCTTGCATCAACGTAACCCTTTACGCCGAACTCTTTATCACCTCCATAATCGAGAAACATATCCTTATTCCTCTAAGGATAACTTTGACCGCTATCTGATGATCCACTCCTTGATCACCTTTGTACTCTCTTGCCAGACATGTGGCAAGGCACACATCAGGTGCGGTACTTAGCATAGCATACTGTAGAGCCTACGTCTAAAGCATAGGGGACGACCTTCGTCCTTTCTCTCTTTTCTGCCGTGGTCGAGCTTTAATCCTTAACCTCATACCTTACATCTTAGGCAAGAACTCCTTCTTTGACTGATCCATCTTGAACACCTTCAAGATCATGTCAAGGTATGTGCTCATTTGAAAGTACCATTAAGCGTTTTTTGATCTATCCTCATAGATCTTGACGTTCAATGTTCAAGTAGCCTAATCTAGGTTTTCTATTGAAAAACACTTTTCAAATAACCCTATATGCTTTAGAAAAAATTCTTCATCATTTCTGATCATCAATATGTCAACGACATATACTCATCAGAAATTCTATAGTGCTCCCACTCACTTCTTTGGAAATACAAGTTTCTCATAAACTTTGTATAGACCCAAAATCTTTGATCATCTTATCAAAGCGTACATTCCAACTCCGAGATGCTTACTCCAGTCCTTAGAAGGATCGCTGGAGCTAGCATACCTTTTAGCATCCTTAGGATCGACAAAACTTTTCTGATTGTATCACATACAACCTTTCCTTACAAAAACTGGTAAGGAAACTCGTTTTGACATCCATCTGCCAGATTTCATAAATGCAGCTAATGCTAACATGATTCTGACGGACTTAAGCATCGCTACGGATGAGAAAACCTCATCGTAGTCAACTCCTTGAACTTGTGAAAAACTCTTCGCCACAAGTCGAGCTTCATAGACGGTGACATTACTCTCCACGTCCGTCTTCTTCTTAAAGATCCATTTATCTCAATGGCTTGCCGATCATCGGGCAAGTCCACCAAAGTCCATGCTTTGTCCTGATACATGGATCCTATCTCGGATTTCATGGTTTCTAACCATTTGTCGGAATTTGGGCCCACCATCACTTCTCCATAGCTCGTAGGTTCATTGTTGTCTAGCAACATGACCTTCAAGATAGGATTACTGTACCACTCTGAAGTAGTACGTATCCTTGTCACCCTATGAAGTGCGGTAGTGACTTGATCCGAAACTTCAATCACTATCATAAGCTTCTACTTCAATTGGTGTAG
This sequence comes from Triticum aestivum, assembly GCF_018294505.1. NCBI lineage: Eukaryota > Viridiplantae > Streptophyta > Magnoliopsida > Poales > Poaceae > Triticum > Triticum aestivum. The sequence continues at coordinate 1,271 of NW_025266153.1, forward strand.
GTGCCACAGGAACAACTTCCTGTGCCCTGCTACACACTTGTTGAAGTGACGGTTCAATAACCTTATCAAGTCTCCACCATCCTCCCACTCAATTCTTTCGAGAGAAACCTTTCCTCGAGAAAGGACCCGATTCAAGAAACAATCCCTATTGCTTTTGGATCTGAATTAGGAGGTATACCCAACTGTTTTGGGTGTCCTATGAAGATGCATTTTATCTGCTTTGGGTTCGAGCTTATCAACCTG
>NW_025266154.1:0-1513 GCF_018294505.1 Triticum aestivum
CCCCCCCCCCATTTGGGCGCTAGACCAAGGACACGAGCCTGTGTACCCAAAGTCCCAAACCCAACCACCTTGGCGGTGCAATTGCTGCAGTTTCAGAGAAGCCATTGCTGCAGCCCACCGAGCTCAGGAAAAGAAGGCGGGGATCTTCAGCGAGCACTACCGTCTGTTCCTTCCATGCCGTCCTATACTAATTATTACCATCAATGAACTTTAATTATGATGCAAAAACTTTCCAGGAAACCATAGAAGCAGACCTATGAATGGATTTACCACTGTTGTCTCAAAGGCATGCTGATTAAATATTATGTGTAAAAAAACAGGTGTTACTTGTGACTTGTGAAAGTGCAGCTTGTGCTAATGAAATAAAGTGATTGATCCATTCCAGTTTGATGTGCAGGAAGCTGGACAAGGAATTGAGGAATGAAATGCTTATGAAGAGGCGGGCACAAATTCTGGAGAGGGTGCTCATCAATCTGACAAGGTACAGAGTTCCAGAAATATTTGTGAGGATACTACCTCTGCAAATACTTATTTTGTTAAAAAATAAATCAGAACCAGTAGATCTTGAACAGAGAAAACATGGCTAGGTGAAGGTCCCAATTTATGATGATGATAAGAAAAATAGTACGTAGAAACAAAGATAAGTTGGATACATCACGAGCCAGGACCAGTAAAATAGATGGTAGAAATCATATGAGACACAAGTGTATGCCACACAACATCGGTTCACCACCGAATCTACTTCAATACGCCCTGTTTCCCTCGCAAAAAAAACCCCACCCTGTTTGGTTTTGTGCAGGAGGAAATGGTAGCATTAGTTTATCTTCTGAAACTATACTACTGTACATGAGTTTAGTTTGTGAAATGCTATAGTGGTAGCATTTTCGCTTTGATGCAATATCTGTTCAAGCAGGCACATCGGATACACATGCCTCCTTTGATGCAATATCAATCAATCCGATTCAACCTGCAAGCAAGAAAGAAAGAGAAAAAAGAAGACACGGAATTTGGAGCAATTGCTAAGATTCAGGACCATCTTGCGGGCTTTCAAGTTGCAACAGTATATGCATATTGAAAGCAGAGCAACTCTGATTCTGTGCATGTACATGTATCTCTACTACTATTAAACAAGAAAACATATTCATCGCTAAACACATCCAGCCTAACCTACACATAATAACCCTGATCAATTACAGCCTCACGATCTTAGTCATTTAATTTCATCTAGCAGTTTAGATTACGCTAACCGTTAGCCAAGAGTGCCTTTAGCAACTTACGCTGGCGGACGATTACTCTGCCAAACCCACGTCCTCCCACGCCCGCACATGTAGGAGAAAAAGCGGAATCACAAAAGGAAACAACACGTTTCCTGCTGACGGGCGCGAGGGCCGCGGAAAATGCGAAGACCAGCAAATCTTGTGTGACGCATCTGAGAGCAGGCCGCCACCCCGGTTGATCCACTTCTGACGGACGCGAGAGCAACCGCCGTCGTCGCTGCTCCTCCGACGGAGGC
>NW_025266155.1:0-1513 GCF_018294505.1 Triticum aestivum
GTGCCTTTCTACCGGGGAGTCAAGGCGAAAACGTGTACCAACCCCTATGCATAAGTTCACAAGGTCACATAACTCGCAAGTTGATCACTAAAACATACATCAAGTGGATCACGTGAATATCCCATTGTCACCACAGACAAGCACATGCAAGACATACATCAAGTGTTCTCAAATCCTTAAAGACTCAATCCGATAAGATAACTTCAAAGGGAAAACTCAATTCATCACAAGGAGATAGAGGGGGAGAAACATCATAAGATCCAACTATAATAGCAAAGCTCGCGGTACATCAAGATCGTGCCAAATCAAGAACACGAGAGAGAGAGAGATCAAACACATAGCTACTGGTACATACCCTCAGCCCCGAGGGTGAACTACTCCCTCCTCGTCATGGAGAGCGTCGGGATGATGAAGATGGCCACCGATGATGGATCCCCCTCCGGCAGGGTGCCGGAACAGGGTCCCGATTGGTTTTTGGTGGCTACAAAGGCTTGCGGTGGCGGAACTCCCGATTTAGGTTATTTTCTGGAGGTTTCTGTATTTATAGGAAATTTTGGCGTTGGTCTCACATCAGGGGGGTCTCCGAGTCGACCACGAGATAGGGGGACGCGCCCAGGGGGTAGGGCGCGCCCTCCACCCTCGTGGATGGCTCGGGACTCTTCTATCCCAACTCTTTTACTCTGGGGTTTCTTTTGGTCCATAAAAAATCATCAAAAATTGGCACGTCAATTGGACTCCGTTTGGTATTCCTTTTCTGTAGTACTCAAAAACAAGGAAAAAACAGAAACTAAAACTGGGCTCTAGGTTAATAGGTTAGTCCCAAAAATCATATAAATGCATATAAAACACCCAAGATTGATAATATAATAGCATGGAACAATCAAAAATTATAGATACGTTGGAGACGTATCAAGCATCCCCAAGCTTAATTCCTGCTCGCCCTCGAGTAGGTAAATGATAAAAACAGAATTTTTGATGTGGAATGCTACCTAACATATTTATCCATGTAATTCTCTTTATTGTGGCAAGAATATTCAGATCCATAAGATTCAAAACAAAAGTTTAATATTGACATAAAAATAATAATACTTCAAGCACACTAACAAAGCAATTATGTCTTCTCAAAATAACATGGCCAAAGAAAGTTATCCCTATAAAATCATATAGTCTGTCTATGCTCTATCTTCATCACACAAAATATTTGAATCATGCACAACCCCGATGACAAGTCAAGCAATTGTTTCATACTTTTGATGTTCTCAAACTTTTTCAATCTTGACGCAATACATGAGTGTGAGCCATGTACATAGCACTATAGGTGGAATAGAACGGTGGTTCTGGAGAAGACAAAAAGGAGAAGATAGTCTCACATCAACTAGGCGTATCGATGGCTATGGAGATGCCCATCAATAGATATCAATGTGAGTGAGTAGGGATTGCCATGCAACAGATGCACTAGAGCTATAAGTGTATGAAAGCTCAAAAAGAAACTAAGTGGGTGTGCATCCAACTC
>NW_025266156.1:0-1513 GCF_018294505.1 Triticum aestivum
AGTGCATTATAGAGAATTTGCATTTGAATACAAAATGCACAAGGTGGGATCACCACTTTCACTATATCTAGAAAACACTAGACAAGATCAAGAAATACACAAGATCCACAAGTGGTATGGAAGACAAAGGGAGTTGATACAAACCTTGGCAAGAGAAAGGGCAAAAAAAGCAAAAGCCAATGTAAAGATGATCAATAAAATCTACCACAAAAGTGAGTACCAATTGTCAAAAGACAAGAAGTAAACGGAAATAATTCCTGGTGGTAGATAGCAAGGATATCCGACATCATCTTCACACCAAAGAAAAAGCAAATTGCAACTTGTAGAGCTAACATGCCACCTAGGAACAAGATAATTTACAATATCAACTCTAGATGACAATATCTCAAATGTACACATTTTCTAGGCTAGTAATATACATGTAGCATATTACTCCCCCATAATGTGATACCAATTAAAGATAGACAAGAGGCAATTTAAAGGATCCAACAAGAGATAATTAATGGACTATTTAGAATTTGAATTTCTCATGAGAAGACATACCACATAGCAACTAGATAATCTTGTAATATCAATACTAAATGGTATTCCTCATGTACACACATTTATAGGATTGTAGGGTGCACAAAGCACATCACTCCCCCATAATGGGATATTCCATTAATCTCTCACAAGAGCCAACTAAGATACAAGAAGAAGCACAAAGGCTCTACGCATGACACACTCATACATGATGTGCAAACCAACACACAAGTTGGAAGCACAACATATACAAACACATGTAAGGAACAAAGCCAAACATGCAAAGGGGCAAGTAACTTTCAATGTAAACAATTTAAGCACGAGTTACCGCAAGGAGGAACATTGGATATAAGATAGAAACTTGATAATCCGAATGACTTGGCTTGAGACAATAAGAATGATGAAGTCCCCTTAATTCTTCATGATATAACCAAGTCTCCAATGACCTCCAACATCACCTATTGATCAAGTTTTAGCTTGTTGGTCCCCAACCAAGTTGGGTCCTAAGAGGTTAGTCACAATAGGCTTGGCTACCCAAATGGTTCTTTGCTTCAAACCACTTTGAGTACCAACAAACTTGGCAACCACATTGCCAACCTTATCCTTCCCAAGAGAATAGACATCATCAATAATAATTGGGTTGGATAAGGTACCACTAGTGCATGAAGAAGCGAGGTGACCTTTCTCGCGACATAGGTAGCAACGTCTACTCTTCACTTTCTTCTCACTTGATTTCTCAACTTGAGAAGCATTAGCTTGAGTCTTCTTGGGAAGAGGCCTTTCTTCAACTTGAGGTTGAGAATGAGAGTGAACTTGTGGCCGCTTCCCTTGTTGCTTGTCACTAATGGGCTTCTTCTTCAATGGGCAAGATCTAACATGATGCCCTTCTACTTTGCACTTGAAGCAAATAATCTTGGCCAAATTCTTGACTTGTTCTTGGCCCTTCTTCTTGATCATCTTGGACTTCTTCTTCTTATTGGAGTTGAATCCA
>NW_025266157.1:0-1513 GCF_018294505.1 Triticum aestivum
GTCTGAGATCGACACGTGAATATATGTTTGAACAAACCCCAGTGCGGTCGACAGCCCAAGAAACCCTCACACATGGACACGAACGCGGCAAGATAGGCAATGGAGTTTGGGGTAAAGTGGTGGAGCTGCGCTCCGAAGAAGTTCAAAAAGCCACGAAAGAAAACACTCGGTGGCAAGGAAAACCCGCGATCAACATGGGTGGCCAAAAGCACACACTCACCCTCTTCTGGCTGGGGCTGCCACTCCTTCCCCGGAAGCCTCGCAGCTCCGTGGGGGATCAAGCCCTCGTTGGCCATGTCGAGGAGGTCATTCTCCGTGATGGTCGACTGGATCCAGTCTCCTTGGACCCAGCCCTTCGGCAGGCGGGATCTGGACGAGGACCCACCGCGGCTGGTGGACCTTCCTTTCGCCTTCTCCGATGCCGACGCCTTCTTTGCGCGCTCCAGCGCTGCCGTCTTCTCCTTGGCCATGGTCGCCGGCGAGATGCGCAAAGGGAAGTGGTGCGGGGGCGAGAGCGAGCACGCTGAGCAGGGAGGAAGGAAGCAGAGAGAGGGGAAGAATGCTAAGGCGCAGCACAGAAATCCTCGCCGGGCACATTTATAAGGTCCCTTCCGAGTGGATGACAGGCGGGCCCGGGCGATCTAATCATATCTGGAACAGTTATGCAGGCGGGATACGTGGCGAAAAAGGCGGCGCGGAGATCGAGGCGTCCATGCCCCGTCCCATCCGAGCGCCGCGGTCCGCCCCGCTTCGCGCGCGCCCCAAAATTTCGCATCCCGCGGAATCCGCGAGCAACAAATCAGTCTGTCAGGCGCGGTGTTTCCGGCGATCCGTCGCTCGGAGATCGTCGAAGCCTGAAAGATCACTCGACGCAAAAATAGAATGGATCAAGTTGACTGAAGGCAATTTGTTTCCTGTCGACAAAGGGATTCTTTGGTCCAGAACAGCGCACAACCGGAGCGCAAAGGTTAATCGGAAACGACATCAACTCCTTCTTCACTCGAAGCCTCGATCCATTCGGGGGCTAATGATGGGGTTGTGTACCTAGGGTAGGATCATGGACCTGATCCAAGTAACTTACCCTAGGACATCCTTAGAAGAGGTCGCCTTCCAGTCGACCAACGAGGAACTCACTCGACTGACTTGAAGGACTCGACCACGAAGACTCACTCGACCACCAGGAGGTCAAGAGGCACTCTGCACTGCAACGGCCTGTAATCAAGTAGACTTTATGATAGTAAAGGCACTTTATGTGGGGCGTTACCAGTAACGCCCCAGACTTAACTCACCTTAAACCCTCTCCTGCGTGGGCTGGCTAGGGTCCTGGCGCACTCTATATAAGCCACCCTCCTCCACAGGCAGAAGGGTTCGGCACCTTGTAATTCATACATTCATAATCCACTCGACCGCCTCCGGGCTCCGAGACGTAGGGCTGTTACTTCTTCCGAGAAGGGCCTGAACTCGTACATCCTTTGTGCTTACAACCTCTCCATAGCTAGGACCTTGCCTCTCC
>NW_025266158.1:0-1513 GCF_018294505.1 Triticum aestivum
GGTTATTTGTGCGTTGTCTCCTACTAGATTGATACCTTGGTTCGCAAACTGAGGGAAATACTTATCTCTACTTTGCTACATCACCCTTTCCTCTTCAAGGGAAAAACCAAAGCAAGGTCAAGAAGTAGTACGATGCACAATAATGAGTACACTACTACTGACTATTCTCTTTTTGACACGCATTTACGTTGATACGGCTTGAATGCCAACGAGGGAGAGGGTAGCTGTTCCTGAAACATTGAACGATCAATGATGGCTCTGCATTTAACTAGCATGCAAGGTAAGTAATTGGAGAAGCAGAATGGAGCCAGCACGATGTGAATGCAACGCAGTTTGGACTCTCATATAAAGGCGCCCCACCACCCCAATCCATCTACTCCTAGTCTCTACACAACACTGCCCACTCCAATCCAAGACCAAGACCAAGTGACTAGAATCCATAAGCACCCATGGCGTCGATGGACGCGAGCGGTAGTCAGCTGTGCCAGATCGTCTAAGACACCGGCCTGCGGCCCCGCACCGCCCGACGTTTCAAGATGGTGCTAGTGACAACCTACGTCATAGCCCTCGTTGATGCTGGCTTCGCCTCTCGCATGTGCGAGATGATGGTCGGCTCCATCGGCAAGTTCACCACCGTCAATAAGCGGGCAGACGACCTTGCCGTACTACTCCAACCCGTGCGTCCAGGCTCCTTGTTGCCTGCCACCCTCATCGGCCTCCAAGGTGACGAACGCTTTGAAGCACTGGTGGTCCTGCAGCTGCCGAAGGTCGCGACAAAGAGTGTGCACCTCGAGGCCGCTCTTGCCACGCAACGCCTCGCCATGCAAGAAACCGTCGACCTGCACATCCACGTCTACAAGGAAATCGTCTACTTAGGCCACTACAAGGCCAGCGAGGAAATAAAGACATTGGCCTTCTTCTAGTGGCTGGAATCTTTGGATGCCATTGTTCAGAAGCAAGTCGACCTGGCCACGAAAGTCGCTGCTACTTAGTCGTCGTTCGGTGGTCCGGTGCCCGGAGTCAAGGAGGTGGACGTCATTGATGGATGCATCTTTCTTCTTGTCTCCTGTAACCAGCACTGCATCACCTGATGGCCTTAATGTTTTATTAGTGTACGGCATTTCTATTCTAGTCGTAAATGACATGTGTGATCCCTTGCTCTTATTTGGCGTTAATTATATGTAGTATCACTGTCTTCGTCCTGGTGTACTACCTAGGTCCTGGTTTATTAGTCCTATTTGTAATTTGTGCTACATTTTGACCAAAGATTTAACTAACAAAATGTTAGCGCATGTCAACAAAAATTATATCGTTTGATTTGTATTTGAACATAGTTTTCAATGATATAATTTTGGTGACATGCATGAACCTTTTGTTAGTCAAATTTATGGTCAAAATTTGGCACAAATTACGATGGGGAGCAGTAAACCAGGACGGAGGTAGAATGGTCCGTCACCATCATGTTTTGTGTCAAATTTTGACTTCAGCGACCCAACCTACATGGAGGGAGTAC
>NW_025266159.1:0-1513 GCF_018294505.1 Triticum aestivum
TCCTCGCGAGGCCAGGAGGTAGTCGGCGATTTCGTTCTCCACTCGGGGAACATGTTCCGCCTGTATACAATCAAAACACTCCTCCAGCTTCCTCACCTCATCTATGTAGGCCTCCATTAACGGGCTTTGATAATCTTTGTTGACTTGCCTGACAACAAGTTATGAATCACCCCTGACGATGAGCTTCTTGATCCCGAGGTTTGCCATGATCCTGAGACTGGGAAGCAACTCCTCGTATTCAACAGTGTTGTTTGTCGACATCTCCCTGGGAAAGTGCATCTGGATTACATACTTGAGGTGCTCTCCAGTGGGTGCCACAAGCAGCACACCAGCACCGGCGCCTTGTAGGGATAAAGCCCCGTCAAAGTACATAATCCAATTGCGACTTATTTCCTTGCCGTGAAGAGTGGTCTCCTGGATCTATTCGTCGGGCGTCGAGGTCCACTCTGCAATGAACTCGGCCAAGACTCTACTCTGGATCGTTGAAGTACTTTCAAACTTCAAACTAAAGCTCGACAGCTCCAGGGCCCATTCCACAATCCTCCTGGTTGCATCCGGGTTGTGCAGTATCCGTTGCAACGGGAGGCGGGTGACGACGGTGATCTCGTGCTCTTGGAAGTAATGATGCAGCTTCCTCGAGGCCATAAGGAGGCCAATGAGCAATTTCTCCACACCGGAGTACCTTGACCTAGCCCCCTTTGATAGAGGCAAAGGTGTCCCGTCTTTCGATGAGATGATGGATATCGCTTTGGTGGAAGTCGACTTTGACGATCCGACTACGAACGTGTGAGGACGTCGCGCCTTAGCAATCGCTAAACCAACTCCGAGAGGTTATTGACCACGCCGGAGCACGATCAACCTGACCACGAGGGTCTGTTTCCTGCGAGCAAACGAAGAACAAGCAAGAAACTAAGATTGCAATCTGGATATTGCGAATATAAGATGAAAGCTTTATTGATCAAGGTGGGGTTCTGTGACGCCTTTGTCTGGTCGTTGAACACAAACGAAGTACGCGAAGTTGCAGCTATGGCGAACTTTTAATCTAAACAAAACCCAAAGTCTAAACGGTGCCCTAAGGGCTGTATATATGGAGGAAGAGGGGGTGAATTTCGTGGCCCTAGGTGGAGGGGTCCGAAATCAACCCTATCTCTTGTTTCCCCACACATACGGACTCTAAAAACAGCCTATACTTATGTATTTCGAAATTACATGGGCCTGGCCCAATAATAAGGTGACGCAGCACCTAAAATAGCCTCGGGACGAAATTTATGAAGTGGCATCTTGTATATTTCGTCCAAGGCTTCATGCACCCATTATGGTGGCTTCAAAGTCCTGAAATCATCACTTGTAACTCCGTTCTTGTTCCCCTTGCGCATGCCATCATCTCCATGCTTGTTCTTGCTCCAATGTTCATCCTTCTCCAAGCTAGGCCCTTCATTTGTAAGCAAAACAAATGTATCCAATTTAGGCAGCATCATATTCTCATGAACATTAGAATCATTACCAAGAAACG
>NW_025266160.1:0-1513 GCF_018294505.1 Triticum aestivum
TTTTCATCCCTGTGTCGAACGTTCCTAGGTTTTCCGTAGTTAGGCAAAGCACATTCCTGTAAAGTTTTCAATTCCTTTGCTTTCTACTCTTCCACTCCAAACGGACCCATAAAATTAATTGTCCCCTCAAACACAAGCAGACCAATGTCGCGTTAAAAAATGAACTAATGTAATTGTCCCCTCAAACACAAGCAAACCAATGTCGCATTAAAAAAATGAACTACTCAATGCTCTTATATTTCTTTACGGAGTAATAACCATGTGATATACTATTAACTATCGGAGCACTGTACATTTGATTCGACATTTAACTTTGCGTGCCTTCCATTAATCTTGTTTGTGAGGAGGCTCTATGGCATATATCCTATACAAATGAGTTATCCTCGTTATAGGATTGATCTCAACATGGAGCCTATCCATGTCATCACACATGTCACCTTAGTGGTTCCATTGCATATCCGAGCATAGTTGGTGCGTTGCAATATTTAACACTAACTAGACCTGATATATCATTCTCAGTAAATAAGGTGTGTCAGTTTTCATGCTCCCACTACGGTTCATTGGTCAGCAGTGAAGAGAATCATTAGATATCTCATATATACATCTTCTGTTGGACTAAAACTTGTGAAGTCAGATTCATCTCTTGTTAGTGCTTTCTCTGATGCTGATTGGGCAGGATGTCCTGATGATAGAAGGTCCACTGGAGGTTTTGCTATATTTTTTGGATGCAACCTTGTTTCATGGACTGCACGAAAACAGCCCACGGTATCTAGATCTAGCACAGAAGCGGAATATAAGTCCCTGGCAAATGCAACAGCAGAGGTAATTTGGGTACAATCATTGCTAAAGGACCTTAGTATTAGCCAATCAGGAGCAGCAACATTGTGGTGTGATAATTGTGGTGCCACTTATCTGTCAGCAAATCATGTGTTTCATGCTAGAACTAAGCATATTGAAGTGGACTATCACTTTGTCAGAGAAAGAGTAGCAAATAAGTTACTAAACTTTCGGTTTATACCGACAGGAGATCAAGTTGCAGATGGGTTTTATTACGCACAAAAAAATGAATGCTCCGCCTGTTAGCTGGCACCCAATATAGTGGCAGGCTGACTTGTGGGCCTACTAAGTTGACGGGGACGAAGGGCTTTGTCAACTTAGTCAATATGCACGATTCTAGCTCCAGTGACCGTACGATGTCCATCCAACGGTCGTAGTGTTTCTTCAACCTCTGGTCTTCTTGCTCCAGCCGCCCAAACCAGCGCCGGTCGTGCCTCGTGCTCCTGCCTCCCGTGGCCGGCTGCGATGCGGCGGAGGCCTCACCACCCCCTACTACTCCCACCGCTAGCCAGGCCATCCCTCTACTCACCCACACCCCCTGTTATTCTGTGGCGACGGCAGCCTCACACCGCAGCGAACCAGTGAACCCTCGTACTCCTCTATGAGTGGGCATCCACTGTCGCGTGTTCCCCGGCTCCGTGTCGTCCCCTTCCTAGGCCTCGCCGTCGTCCACCGC
>NW_025266161.1:0-1513 GCF_018294505.1 Triticum aestivum
GCCCTCCACTCAAGCCGCACCCCGGCACTGCTCAAAAAATACCAAGGCATGGGAAAATGCGCCAGACCTGCGAGATATATTGGAGGACAAGGCAAGGCAAACAAGATCTATCTATGGATCGCGTGGGCGCCCCACGGAACGAGACGGTAATCATCACTCCGCATACAGTCAATCCGGCCAGGCCGAACACAGTAGACAAAGCTCGTTTGAGCTGCGTTGTGATATAGCCCAATACAGAGGCGCCGCACACCCACTATGCTTCACAGACGAAGTAATGGATCATCAAATCCCTGAGGGTTTCAAACCCGTGAACATCGAATCATATGATGGCACAACAGATCCTGCGGTATGGATCAAGGACTATCTCCTTCATATCCACATGGCCCGCGGTGATGACCTACACGCCATCAAATACCTCCCACTCAAGCTTAAAGGACCAGCTCGGCATTGGCTTAACAGCTTGCCAGCAGAATCAATTGGTTGCTAGGAGGACCTGGAAGCCGCATTCCTCGACAATTTCCAGGGCACTTATGTGCGACCACCAGACGCCGATGACCTTAGCCACATAGTTCAGCAGCGAGAGGAATCAGCCAGACAATTCTGGACACGGTTCCTAACCAAGAAAAATCAAATCGTCGACTGCCCAGACATAGAGGCCCTAGCAGCCTTCAAGCATAACATCTACGACGAGTGGCTTGCATGGCACCTAGGATAGGAAAAGCCGAAATCTATGGCAGCCCTCACGACACTTATGACCCGCTTTTGCGTGGGAGAAGACAGCTGGCTAGCTCGCAGCAATAACATGACCAAGAGCCCTGGTAATTCGGATACCAAGGACAGCAGTGGCAGGTCGCGTCACAACAAGCAAAAGCGCCGCATTAATGGCGACAATGCCGAGGATACGATAGTTAATGCCAGATTCAGAGGCTCTAAACCCGGTCAGTGGAAAACTCCATTCAAAAGAAATACTCCGGGCCTGTCCAGTTTGGACCGAATACTCGACCGCTCATGCCAGATACATGGCACCCCCGAAAAACCAGCCAATCACACCAACAGGGATTGTTGGGTGTTCAAGCATGCAGGCAAGTTAAATGCCGAAAGCAGAGACAAGGGGCTGCATAGCGATGACGAGGAGGAGCCCCGGCCGCCAAACAACAGTGGACAGAAAGGTTTTCCCCCACAAGTGCGGACGGTGAACATGATATACGCAACCCATGTCCCCAAGAGGGAGCGGAAGCGTGCGTTAAGGGACGTATACGCGATGGAGCCAGTCGCCCCAAAGTTCAACCCATGGTCTTCCTGCCCGATCACTTTTGATCGAAGGGACCACCCCACTAGCACCTGTCATGGCGGATTCGCCGCATTGGTTCTAGACCCAATTATTGACGGATTTCACCTCACTAGAGTCCTTATGGACGGCGGCAGCAGCCTGAACCTGCTTTACCAGGATACAATGCGGAAAATGGGCATCGATCCCTCGAGGATTAAACCCACTAAAACGACCTTTAAAGGC
>NW_025266162.1:0-1513 GCF_018294505.1 Triticum aestivum
AAAATGCAACGTTCTCTATCCCAAGTATGCTATATGTATGGTATTTCGGTGCTATGATCCAAGATGATATTATACGAAAATCTTAATGTAGTATGATGCTATGGTTCTTGCTCATAAGCTATTTGCTTATCTTTCTTCTTTGCTTAAATGCTTGGGTGGCTCTTTCACTTTTGAGCTCTTTTCTCATGCAAACTTCACGAACCAAGATAGCAATTGTGTATGCGATGACAACTTTGTGACACATAAGTTGATGCCAAGATATGCACCACGGTGGTATGGTATGTATGCTATGGAGTATTATCACTAATGTGCACAAGTCACATTGCCGGCAATACTCAATGGCTACTCTCGATGGGTAAGATACACAAAAGTAAGGCCATGTGCGGTATTAATGCAATTGCAAGGTATGACAAAGATGTCGTCGATGTTACCGTCCTTGGCGATGATGAGACCCTTGCGAAGATGAGCCGTGGTGATGAGGACATGACTACCTTGGATATGACCAAAAATATTGCATATATGCATATTTGTCAGGTGATTTCTAGTGCAAACTATTCAATAATCTATTTATGTTATCCAGAACAAAAATACTTCACACACTTTTGTGTTTTGTCTAATTGCAGGTGTATGGGACATTTGTACAATCCACATATGAAGATAAGGAAGAAAGAGATGATTATTTGCTGTCCAAAAAGTTCTCTCACGTCACTTTTGGCCCAAGAGAAGATAGAGTCCAAGTCTCTCACGTTCTGGATTCAGATTCGGACTGCACAGACACATCTGACTCAAAACGCACACAAGTTTTTCATACGGACTCCGAATTGGGTGATTCTTTTTTTGTTGGAAACTAGATTTCGTGCACTTTCCAACCCAATTGGAATCACCTTCAAAGTCGTCCGGAGCGTTGAGTTGTGGACGAAACAATCTGATGCTGCAGCAGAATCCGAGTCAAACTACAAGTCCAAAGGTGTTACATCACCTCCACTTGGGCCCATTGGCCTTGTACGACCTAGATTTAGTTTTAGGCTACCTTGGGACGTCCTCCCACCTCCTTGGCCGCCACCCCTTACTCCTATATAAGTAGATCCATCTAGTAGCTTTTCCTGGGGGATTTGTTTAGTTAAAAGTTAGCCATTGCAACTTCGTGTACTTCGTTTGTGTCCAACGACCAGACCAAGACCGCTTCCGGATCCCCACCATTATCAATACCTCATATATATTTGCAATATTCAGATTGCTTTATCATATTCTTGCTCGTTCTTCGATTGCTTGCAGGAATAGACCTTCGTGGTCAGGCTGACCGTGCTTCCAGCATCGTCAGTAACCTCAGGAGATTGGTTTAGCGATTGCTAAGGCGCAACGTCGTGCACGTTTGTAGTCGGATCGTCAAAGTCGTCTCCACCAAATCGATAGTTATCATCTCATCGAAAGATCGGGACACTCCCACCCTGACTCTATCACGTGGTGATGATGAAGTCGAACCGTACCTAGATAGCCGAAACACAATAGGACA
>NW_025266163.1:0-1513 GCF_018294505.1 Triticum aestivum
TTGAATATTCACTTGCGGTGCCTTGGGCATCCCCAAGCTTGAGCTCTTGCGTCTCCTCCTTTTCCTCATATCGAGACCTCCTCGATCTTCGAACACTTCATCCACACAAAACTTCAACAGAAAACTCGGTAAGATCCGTTAGTATAATAAAGCAAATCACTACTCTAAGTACTGTTGCAAACCAATTCATATTTTGTTTTCTCACTGTGGCTACTATAATATAACTTTTCCATGGCTTAATCCACTGATAGAAATTGATAGTTTCATCAAAACAAGCAAACTATGCATCAAAAACAAAATATGTCTTAAACAGGAAATCTGTAGTAATCTGAACATTCACCATACTTCTGGTACCGCAGAAATTCTGCAAAGTTTAGGAAAAATAAAAAAATTGTATAAAAAGAGAGTGCAAAAAGTTTCAGAACCGTTTGACATTCCAGTAAAAAATGTAAAATCGCGCACTACAACCAAAATTTATGTCCTGCACCGCACAAACCAACAAGCAATCTAAACATCCTAAAGGCAAACCTTGGCACATTATTTCTATAATACAATGGAATTGTACAAGGGGATAATTATTTTTGTTGAAAAGTTTCTGTAATCAAGATTCGCAAAGTTTCCGTGAGCATGAACAAAGTTCAAGAAGCTCCCCCACTTCAACAATGCTTGTCTTTCTCACTTTCACTTTCCTTTTTGAAAAGTTTTGGGTTCCCATCTTTATTTTTATTTTTTATATTTTTAGACTATATAAAAGCACTCAACATAAATAAATGACTCTCTAAAACTTCCGGGTTGTCTCCCTGGCAGCACTTTCTTTAAAGCCATTAAGGTAGGCATATAGTGCTCAAGTAATGGATCCACCCGGATCCCACAGTATATCAAAGACAATTTTAATTAATGATGATTTGGCATTTAGTAGTGAGCACAAAGTAACATATATCACGCAACAACAAAGTCTAACTCTCTTCCTATGCATTGTCATGTCATAAAAGAACAATTCATGTACACATAGTAAAGGCCAATGCATAGTATAAGTAGTTTCTTGCAACTTTATCATATTGGAAACATAGAGAGGTGGAGATATAGTTCCTCTCTCATAATAATTGCAAGTAGGAGCAGCAAGCACATGCATATTATATCTATCAAAATCATCATGTGTAGTAGTAAAACGCAACCCATCAATATAATCCTTAATAAGGGCAAACTTCTCTGATATAGTGAAGTAGGGAGAATTCAAAAAGATAATAGGATTATCATGCGTGGGTGCAATAGCAACAATTTCATGTTTAACGTAAGGAACTATAGAAAGTTCATGTCCATAAGCATAATTCATATTGGCATCTTGGCCACAAGCATAGCAAGCATCATGTTCATCAAAAAGGGTTATTTCAAAAGAATCAACGGGATCATAACAATCATCATAGCAATCATCATTCGGTAAGCACGAAGGGAAATTAAACAATGTATGAGTTGAAGAGTTACTCTCATTAGAAGGTGGGAATGAGTAGCTAAT
>NW_025266164.1:0-1513 GCF_018294505.1 Triticum aestivum
GACACGTAAACACAACCCGGGGTCATTTCGGGACCCCCATAACTAAGTAATAGTCCAAGAAACGGGCCAGAATCGGCCCAAACTGCAATTGTTGATGACCTACACTTAAACGCACCTTGGGGTTCAACCGCCATGGAAATCGCTTTGGGGCCCCAAAACGGTGAGTAATAGTCCACGAAACGGGTCAGAATCGACAAAAACCGCGAGTGTTGATAACCAACCCGTAAGCGCACCCAAGGGTTCCTTAATCGTGGAAATCACTCCGGGGCCCCAAAAAAGTGAGTAATAGTCCACGAAACGGGCCAGAATCAGCCAAAACTGTGAGTGTTGATGACCGACACGTAAACGCACGCCGGGGTTCGTTAATCGTGGAAATCACTCCGGGACCCCAAAACAGTGAGTAATAATATACAAAAAAGGCAAGAATCGGACAAAAGTGTAAGTGTTGATGACCGAAACATAAACGCACCCCGCGGTTCGTTAATCGTTGAAATCACTTCGATACCCCAAAACAGTGCGTAATACTCCACGAAACGGGCCAGAATCGGCCAAAACTGCGAGTGTTGATGAGCGACACATAAATGCACCCCGGTGTTCGTCAATCATGGAAATCACGTCGAGACCCAAAAACAGAGTAATAGTCCAAGAAACGGGCCAGAATTGGCCAAAACTGTGAGTGTTGATGACCGACACGTAAATGCACCCCGTCGTTCGTTAATCGTGGAAATCACTCCGGGGGCCCAAAAAAGTGAGTAATAGTCCATGATACGGGCCAGAATTAGCCAAAACTATGAATATTGATGACCGACACGTAAGCGCGCCTTGGGGTTCAACAACTATGGAAATCACTTCGGGACCTGAAAACAGTGAGTAATTGTCCACAAAACACGTTAGAATTGGCCAAAATTGTGAGTGTTGCTGACCGACACGTAAACACAACCCGGGGTCATTTCGGGACCCCCATAACTAAGTAATAGTCCAAGAAACGGGCCAGAATCGGCCCAAACTGCAATTGTTGATGACCTACACTTAAGCGCACCTTGGGGTTCAACAACCATGGAAATCGCTTTGGGGCCCCAAAACGGTGAGTAATAGTCCACGAAACGGGTCAGAATCGACAAAAACCGCGAGTGTTGATAACCAACCCGTAAGCGCACCCAAGGGTTCCTTAATCGTGGAAATCACTCCGGGGCCCCAAAAAAGTGAGTAATAGTCCACGAAACGGGCCATAATCAGCCAAAACTGTGAGTGTTGATGACCGACACGTAAACGCACGCCGGGGTTCGTTAATCGTGGAAATCACTCCGGGACCCCAAAACAGTGAGTAATAGTATACAAAAAAGGCAAGAATCGGACAAAAGTGTAAGTGTTGATGACCGAAACATAAACGCACCCCGCGGTTCGTTAATCGTTGAAATCACTTCGATACCCCAAAACAGTGCGTAATACTCCACGAAACGGGCCAGAATCGGCCAAAACTGCGAGTGTTGATGAGCGACACATAAATGCACCC
>NW_025266165.1:0-1513 GCF_018294505.1 Triticum aestivum
AAAGTTCGCCATAGCTGCAACTTCGCGTACTTCGTTTGTGTTCAACGACCAGACAAAGGCGTCACAGAACCCCACCTTGATCAATAAAGCTTTCATCTTATATTCGCAATATCCAGATTGCAATCTCAGTTTCTTGCTTGTTCTTCGTTTGCTCGCAGGAAACAGACCCTCGTGGTCAGGTTGATCGTGCTCCGGCGTGGTCAATAACCTCTCGGAGTTGGTTTAGCGATTGCTAAGGCGCGACGTCCTCGCACATTCGTAGTCGGATCGTCAAAGTCGACTTCCACCAAAGCGAAATCCACCATCTCATCGAAAGACGGGACACCTTTGCCTCTATCACTTTCTCTCACCACAAGACCACATCCACATCCTTACTACATCCAATGGTTCAACAACAGCGGCAAGGTTAAGGTAACACGTACTGTTCGTGTGCATTTTAGTATCTCTACATATGCTGATTATGTTGATTGTGATGTGGTACCTATGCAAGCATGTTCCTTATTACTTGGTAGACCATGGCAATTTGATAAAAGTTCTGTACACCATGGTAGAAACAATCACTATACTCTTGTTCATAAGGATAAAAATATTACTTTGCTTCCTATGACTCCTGATTCCATTTTGAAAGATGATATTAATAGAGCTAATAAAGCAAAACAGGAGACGAATAAGAGTGAAAATCAGATTGTGGCAAAAGAATTTGAGCAACAAATGAAGCCTAATAATAAACCATCTAGTGTTGCTTCTGAAATTAAATTGAAAAGTGCATGTTTATTTGCCACCAAATCTGATATTGATGAGCTAGATTTCAGCAAATCTGTTTGCTATGCTTTTGTGTGCAAAGAGGCATTATTTTCATTCGAGGACGTGCCTTCCTCTTTGCCTCCTGCTGTCACTAACATTTTGTAGGAGTTCGCTGACGTCTTTCCACAAGACGTGCCACCGAGATTACCGCCTATTCGAGGGATTGAGCATCAGATTGACTTAATTCCCGGTGCTTCACTGCCAAACCGTGCACCATACCGTATGAATCCAGAGGAGACGAAGGAGATTATGCGTCAAGTACAAGAGCTTCTCGACAAAGGTTATATACGCGAATCCCTTAGTCCTTGTGTTGTTCCTATTATTCTAGTGCCGAAAAAGGATGGTACATCACGTATGTGTGTTGATTGTAGAGGCATTAATAATATTACTATTCGTTATCGTCATCCTATTCCTAGGCTAGATGATATGCTTGATGAATTGAGTGGCTCTACAATATTCTCCAAAGTTGATTTGCGTAGTGGATACCATCAAATTCGTATGAAATTGGGAGATGAATGGAAAACAGCATTCAAAACTAAGTTTGGATTATATGAGTGGTTAGTCATGCCTTTTGGGTTAACTAATGCACCTAGTACTTTCATGAGATTAATGAACAAAGTTTTACGTGCTTTCATTGGACGATTTGTGGTAGTTTACTTTGATGACATATTGATTTATAGCAGATCTTTGGAAGAACATTTGGAACATT
>NW_025266166.1:0-1513 GCF_018294505.1 Triticum aestivum
TTGAAATGAAGTCGTCCTCGACGGAAGCTCATCTTCCTCACCCAAATAAGGCTTCAAATCTGCAATGTTAAAAGTGGGACTAACCCCAAAATCTGCAGGTAGCTCAAGTTTATATGCATTATCATTTATTTTCTCTAACACCTTAAAAGGACCATCAGCACGTGGCATTAGCTTTGATTTGCGCAAATTAGGAAATCTATCCTTACGCAAATGTAACCAAACAAGATCTCCAGGTGCAAACACAACATGTTTTCTACCCTTATCTCCAGCAAGTTTATATTTAGCATTCATACGCTCAATGTTTTCCTTAGTTAACTCATGCATTTTTAAAATCAATTCAGCACGTTCTTTAGCATCAAAATTAACCTTCTCCGAAGATGGAAGAGGCAACAAATCAATTGGTGCACGAGGTAGGAAACCATACACAATTTCAAAAGGGCACATCTTAGTAGTAGAATGCAATGAACGATTATAAGCAAATTCAATATGAGGAAAGCATTCTTCCCACATTTTCTTATTATTCTTCAAAACAGCCCTAAGCATAGTAGACAATGTTCTATTGACTACTTTAGTTTGTCCATCAGTTTGGGGGTGACAAGTAGTACTAAAAAGCAGTTTAGTCCCCAACTTAGCCCACAAACATCTCCAAAAGTGGCTAAGAAATTTAGTATCACGATCTGAAACAATAGTATTTTGCACACCATGCAAATGAATAATTTCATGGAAGAACAAATCAGCAACATTAACAGCATCATCGCTTTTATGACATGGTATAAAGTGTGCCATTTTCGAGAATCTATCCACGACAACAAATATGCTATCCCTCCCCTTCTTTGTTCGAGGTAAACCTAAAACAAAGTCCATAGATATATCCTCCCAAGGAACACTAGGTACAAGCAAAGGCATATATAAACCATGAGGATTGAGTCGTGACTTAGCTTTTTGACATGTAGTGCAGCGAGAAACAAAACGCTCAACATCCCGTCTCATCTTTGGCCAAAAGAAATGTGTAGCAAGTATATCCTCCGTCTTCTTCACGCCAAAGTGTCCCATTAGTCCTCCTCCATGCGCCTCCTGCAACAACAAAAGCCGAACGGAGCTAGCTGGAATGCATAGCTTGTTAGCACGAAACACAAATCCATCATTAACGACGAACTTGTTCCATGTTCTACCTTCTTTACAATTCTGCAATACATCTTTAAATTCAGCATCATGCACATATTGATCTTTGATGGTCTCCAAACCAAATATTTTAAAGTCAAGTTGTGAAAGCATAGTATAACGACGAGACAATGCATCAGCAATAACATTTTCTTTACCCTTCTTGTGTTTAATGACATGAGGGAAAGTCTCAATGAATTCAACCCATTTAGCATGTCTACGGTTCAGTTTTGCTTGACTTTTAATGTGTTTCAAAGATTCATGATCAGAATGGATAACAAATTCTTTGGGCCATAAATAATGTTGCCATGTTTCTAAAGTCCGAACAAGAGCATATAATTCTTTATCATAA
>NW_025266167.1:0-1513 GCF_018294505.1 Triticum aestivum
CCGGCCGCGCGGCCAGATGAACTTCCAAGATGTTCTACACGCTCCAGCAAGCACTCAATGTCGCACCGCCGACTCGTCTGAACACGGCGGAAGACCGTGCGGAGCACGCCGAGCGGCAACCCGGAGGATGAGCGGGTCATGGCGGAGTGGCGCCAGCGCCACCCGGAGGACGTCGCCTACGAGCAGGCCTACTGGGCAAGGCCCCGCGAGGAGGACACGCGAAGGCGCCGCGAGACGCGGTTGGAAAGGCGTCAGCGGTAGGCGTTGGCGAATGCGTAGTCCGACATCGTTGCAGCAGGTGGGCAGTCGTTCTTCACGCCGGACGATGATCGGTGGCTGCACATCTGGCTAGACACCTCGGACGACACCGCCGAGGATGATAATGGTGATGATGATAGCGACTTGGAGTAGTTTCTATCTAGTTGCGCGGTAGTTTTATCTATGCTTTCGAACTATCTATCTAGTTGCATCGATGTAAAATACCTTGTATCGTTTTTTATTTATGCAATCTATCTAGTTTTTATTATCTATGCTTTCAAAATAAAAAAAAATGTTGTGTGCGCGCTGCATTTTTTGCGCGGTGCTGGAGCGGCGTGCGCGCGCTGCATTTCAGCACGACTGCTGGAGCGGGCGCAGCGCGCCGCGCCAAATCAGGCGATGGGCGCGCGCCCCCTTCGGCGCCTGTTGGAGATGCTCTTACTTTGGTAAGACCTCTTGTTTCTATTATTCCGGGTACAGAAAAGTGTCCTATTTTCCATTTTCTTTGTTAAGAACATACTTCTTCTTTCGGTTTTGTTTTTGTTAGGAAAAAATATATAGAGGAGAGGCAGTATGAATTATAGTCCCTCCGTTATTTGAACTACCAAAACGTCGTATATTTAGGAACGGAGGAAAGACTATTAGGATGGATTCCTAATGTTGTCAAACCCCAAAAAAAAGGAAAAATGTTGTGTTGTCTGCAGATAGTTTGCTTGAATGAATCTTAATCAGGCGAAAAAAGACCCACACCAATCAACAGGCAGCTAACAAATAGGAGTAGATTATGCAAGCTGAGACCACAGATAAGCAGAGACCCTACAACCTCACCTCTCGGTGCGCGCGGCCAGAGCATGAACGGCCGGTGAGGTTCCTCGCCTACGCGGCCAACCGCCTCGCCGAACCAGGCCGATGTGCCGGCTAGCTCCGCCTGGCCGTGGTGAACCTCGGAGCCCAAGAAATTTGGTCGGAGACGCCTCCAATCGACGGCACGGTCGCCGTCTTCCTCGCATCCGGATCTCCTCTTCCGCCGCATCTCGGCCTTTCCTCCTTTGTGCTCTCGGGTCCACTTGCAGCCTCATCCCCCATCGCCGAGGAGCCACGATACCAGGACAGAGCCTCTCATCGGCGTGGCCCTGCCCTGCCGCCCGCTGCCGTTGCCGTGGCCTCCGCTGCGGTGCTCCTCCTCTGTCCCCGACGGCGGGGGTCCCGGCCGGAGGCTGCGCGCGGCGGTGTGGATGCTGCTGCTGCTGCCGCC
>NW_025266168.1:0-1513 GCF_018294505.1 Triticum aestivum
GGATACCCTGGAAGTTGGAAGCACAAACTAGAGTAACAAAGAACTTAATTTTGCTCAAGTGTTGACTTGGTCAAGAAAAGAAGGGACTACAAGTTGCAGGTGGAGTCACATGGAGTCTTTGGAGTAGCAGCGGTGCTCATGGGATAAGCTCAAGTCCAATGTACATGGAAGTTTGACACATGGACGAACTCAAGGTGGTGGAGAATATTCACCAAGGTGGAATTTGTTAGAGTTGTGTCGAATATAGTGTACAAAATAGGTTACAGTTGGACTTATAGTTGTACCGTGTTTGTGGAGTCGTGTCCTAGTAGGACACTTGTATCCTAGGCCTCTCTTATATAGCGGGGGTAGACACACGATGTAACATATGCCAACATAATAGCACCGGAACGCAGGGGAAGCCGGCGGCATGTGCCGGTGTCTAGGGCGCCCGGGTGCGGTATTGTAGCGGTGTCATGGGGAGGAGCGCCCATAGTCAGGCCCCGGAGATGTAGCCATATCGGTGAACCTCGTTAACAAATCTCGGTGTCGTGCTCGTGTGATTGCTTGGTCCTCGGATGATTGACGGTATGCCTCGGATTTATTCTAACAAGAAAAATAAATGGAAGTGCTAAATTACGTCAGCCAAATAATTTACAGACCCTTGATTATAAACAATATATTTAGTTAACATTTAATTTGATGGGAGTATGGGTAGGGAAAGGCGCGAAAGTTTTGATTTAGTTAAGAATTCATTAAGATTGATTTAACTAGATTGATTTAATGTAGGACGTGGTTTTGGAAAAGTATCAATTTAGACTATTCCAAGTTAAGATATTTATGTTGATTTTGTTTAGTGCGACATAAGTTGGGGTTAAAAGACCAACGGGAAACCAAAGAAGGGAGATGAACGTTTGAAGGAAATGCCGGGTGAGAGGTGGAGGTGATGGGACGAGCGCCCCTTTAATAGTAGAGATCCTTTTTTTTTCTCTTTTATTCTATTTTCATTGTTTTTTAGAAAAAAAAAGTGTTACGAAAAATTATAATCAACATATTCTAAAATATTCACCATATATAGTAAAGTATTAATGTAACTAAAAAGATCTCATGAATTTATAAAAAAACTAAAAAAATGCCATGTTCTTTTAAAAGTTCGCATTTTTTTAAAAAAAACTAAAATTTAAAAATGTTCATCAATACAAAAGACATTCACAAAATACCCAAAAATAAGGAAAAAAAGAAGAAGTAAAACCCAGCCAAAATGGAAAAACGAGAAAAGAAAAAGGAAATCCTGCATGAAAATAATAATGAAAAAAGGAAAACAAAAACAACGAAAACCTGAATAAAAGGCCCATTGACACATCCCTGAGATTCCTCGATAAAGCATTGCAAGGAGCAACAAATCAAGAAAATTGTGTATGTGTTCCCTCGTCATTGTGGGGAATAATGAACTTCACTTAGAACTTTGTTATTTTCAATCTCACCCATTTTGGGGTGGAATACCTTTTATTTTATGCTTCATGTTATACTTATA
>NW_025266169.1:0-1513 GCF_018294505.1 Triticum aestivum
CACGGCGATGGTGGCGTCGGTCATGGCGGGGGAGCGCGAGGGGGAGGAGCTGGAGAGGAGAGGGGGTGTCTGGGGGGTTCGGGGGAGTGAGGGAGGCCGGTCCACGACGTCACCGGGCGCGGGGAGCGGCGAGGCGGCGAGCAGGTGCGTGGCGCGCAGTGCGGTCGCCGTCGGGCACCTGCCTGCCTGCCTGGCCGGCAAGCAGCTCGCTGGAGCGGCGCTGGGCTGGGCCGGCAGGTGGGCCGGGAGTAGGCGCCAGGTAAGTTTTTTCCATTTCTTTCTGTTTTCTATTTTTTTTAATACTTCTGCAACTTTGTTGAATTAAATAAAATACTTAGGCGACTCCTAAAATCACCAAACTACTCCTGGTCCATAGTTGGATTATTTCCAACATGAAACATTTTAGTTTGGAGATATTTGAGCATTTAAATATTTTATATAATTTTAAATGCCCAAATTCAAATATTTATGATTTAATTCAAAAACCCTAAGCTGGCCTAGGAAAATGTGCACCACTTTTGGCAGAGGTTCTGAACCAAGACAAAAATGATGGGCATTTTAGAAGGGCATTTCAGGTTCATTGAAAAAGTTTTTAGTAAACCCTAATTGGTTTCAGAGGGGACTGGGGGTTCTGTCATCCCCATTTCAGGTTTCTGATGAAAGAGTAAACATGATGCAACACTCTAATGCATGGCTAACTAGGATGTGACAACTCACCCCCACTCAAAAGAATCTCGTCCCGAGATTTGGGTTCCTCCGGAAAGAAGGCGGGATACTCAAGTCGAAGACGATCCTCCCTTTCCCAAGTTGCTTCATCCTCAGAATGGTGCGACCATTGTACTTTGAGAAACTTGATATTATGACGTCGAGTGGTACGCTCGGCCTGATCGAGGATACGAATGGGGTACTCTCGATATGTAAGATTATCTTGGAGATCAAGCGTTTTGTGGTCCACTCCACGGATAGGATCCGAGAAGCAACGCCTGAGTTGAGAAACGTGGAAGACATCGTGGAGTCTGGACAGGTGCGGAGGTAGTTCCAACTGGTAGGCAACTTCTCCTTGTTTGGCGAGAATGCGAAAAGGTCCAATGTAACGAGGAGCCAATTTGCCTTTGATACCGAAACGATGGGTTCCCTTCAGAGGGGTAACCCGAAGATAAGCCTTCTCGTCAACCTCGAAAGTCATAGCCTTATGTTTTCGGTCATATTGACTCTTTTGACGAGATTGGGCTGTTTTCAACTTTTCACGAACGATGCGAACTTGTTCTTCTGCTTCCTGAATCATATCCGGGCCAAAGAATTGTCTTTCCCCGGTCTCTGACCAGTTAAGGGGTGTTCGACACCGTCGTCCATAGAGAACTTCAAAAGGGGCTTTACCCAAGCTAGATTGATAGCTGTTGTTGTAAGAGAATTCGGCAAATGGAAGGCACTTCTCCCAATCCATTCCGAATGAGATAACAGAGGCTCGAAGCATGTCTTCTAGAATCTGGTTGACGCGTTCCACTTGACCACT
>NW_025266170.1:0-1513 GCF_018294505.1 Triticum aestivum
CTCGCCGCCGGCAGCTCCGGCCACCCCGCGCCTCCCGCATGCCTCCTTTGGATGCGCGCAAGCAAGGGCAACCCTCTGGTGCCCTTGGCTTGGCCCAAAACCGCTCGCAGCGCCACTCCGGCGAGCTCCCGCCGCAGTTTTGGTCGTCGCCGGCCGAACTCCGGCGACTGCCGACGTGGCACGCCTAATTAGCACTAATGACGCCTAAACACCCCCCCACAGCCACTGACAGTGGGCCCCGTAGTGGGTCAAAGCCCGGGTCAACGCGGGATTAGCCCCTGTGTCACTGACGTGTGGACCCCACACGTCAGGTTTGACCCGAGCCAGCCCAGTTGACCCTGCTGACGTCACTGTGACGTGGGGCTGACGCAATAAGTATTTTCTGGATTTAAAAAATAATCAGGAAATTCCAGAAAATAGCTAAAACTTCAATAAATCATAGAAATTCAACCGTAACTCCAAATTAAATAATTTATATATGAAAAATTATCAGAAAAATTCAAGGAATCCATCTGTACCATTTTCATGCATGTTAGAACAACTTATCACTACTGTTTAGGGCAAATGAAGTAAATGACATTTAAATAACCACATATGGAGTTTGAATTTGAATCTTGGATTCAAACCAACTTCATTTAATCTGGTTTTAGGTGCATTAGCCCAAAACACATTCATATTGCCATGTCATAGCATGCATCATATTGTGCATTGCATTGATTGTGTTCCTTTCTGTGTTGTCGGTATTTGTCCCCTCTCGATAGACGCGATACCGATGATGTGATCGTTGACACTGATGAAGACTCAATATTATCTTCAGAAGTGCCAGGCAAGCAAAACCCCCTTGTTCATTCCGATACAATCCCACTCTCTCGCTCCTGCTCTCTTTTATTGCATTAAGACAACAATGATTCGTCTGTTACTTGCTGCGGTAGCTGAACCCCTTTATCCTTTGCATGACCTGTCATTGCCACAGTAAATAGATGAAACCCACTAGCATGAGTAGGAGTTGTTTGAGCCCTGATGTGCCTACTCATTCATGTTTGTTCGTCATGCCTGCTACTGCTTAGAGTTGAGTCAGGTCTGATTCATCGGGGATGAATCAGAGGCGTGTGAACATGTCCCCATGTGTGTGAGCTAAGTGTGTGAACACGCTTTGGTAAAGGTAGCGGTGAGAGGCCATGTAGGAGTACATGGTGGGTTGTCTCATTGCAGCCGTCCTTAGGAACTGAGTTCTGTGTCTGTGATCCATGACCAGCTACTACCACACATTGGAATGCTTAAGTGCCCCTCTCGACTTATTAATCAACATGATCTCTGTCCAGGAGTCGCAACTAGTTTCTGGTGTTTGTAGGTAGTGTTAGTAGTCTACCAAGTGGCACCCGGTACAGGTGGGCTTGGGACAGACTAGGCACCGTGGCACGGTGTACCAAGTGGCACCCGGTTGGTGGGCTTGGGAACCCTGCTCACATCGTTTGGGGCCGTGAGCGACACCCCGGCCGGATCTCCTTGCGGA
>NW_025266171.1:0-1513 GCF_018294505.1 Triticum aestivum
CACTTTCCTGGGTCATGCCCGGCCTCGGAAGATCAACACGTCGCAGCCCCACCTAGGCTCAACAGAGAGGCCAGCACGCCGGTCTAAACCTAAGCGCGCAGGGGTCTGGGCCCATCGCCCTGAGCACACCTGCACGTTGCGTACGCGGCCGGTGAGCAGACCTAGCAACCTCCATTACAAAGGAAGTTGCGTTAACGCAGTCCAACCCGGCGCGCGCCGCTCCGTCGCTGACGTCTGAAGTGCTTCGGCTGATACCACGACGTCGGGATACCCATAACTACTCCCACGTAGATGGTTAGTGCGTATAGGCTCGTAGCCAGACTCAGATCAAATACCAAGATCTCGTTAAGCGTGTTAAGTGTCTGCGAACGCCGAACAGGGCCAGGCCCACCTCTCTCCTAGGCGGTCTCAACCTGTCCTGTCGCTCCGCCACAAAGATCCACACAGAGGGCCGTCGGGACAAAGGTCCTTTCAGCCCCCATTCCGTGAATCACTCGCGGGTACTCTTCGAGCTGACCCGACTTTAGTCACCATCTGTATAGTATGTATGTATGTATAGTATATACCCGTGATCACCTCCCGAGTGATCACGGCCCAATATTATAGCAAGGCAGACTGACACGAAGGTAGGGCCAACAATGATAAACTAGCATCCTATACTAAGTATTTAGGATTGCAGGTAAGGTATCAACAGATGTAGCGACAATGTCAGGCTATGCATCAGAATAGGATTAATGAAAGCAGTAACATGCTACACTACTCTAATGCAAGAAGTATAGAGGAGAATAGGCGATATCTGGTGATCAAAGGGGGGGGCTTGCCTGGTTGCTCTGGCAAGAGAGAGGGGTCGTCAACTCCGTAGTCGAACTGGGCAGCAGCAGCGTCGGTCTCGTAGTCTACCGGAGAGAAGAGGGGGAAGAAACAATGAATACCAAGTAAACAGATGCATATCGAGGCATGACATGTCAAGAAGCGATGCTAGGCGTGCCCTAACGTGGTATAAGGTGGTACTGGTCGAGGGGGAATCATCCGGGAAGTATTCCCGGTGTTTCGTGTTTTCGGGCAGAGGAGCCGGAGGGGGAAAGTTGCGGGTTCGATAGGTTAGGGGGGTGTGGTGGACGAACGGACTGCGTATCCGGAATCGTCTCATCGTTCTGAGCAACTTTCGTGTTGAAAATATTTTAATCCGAGTTACGGATTAAAAGATATGATTTTCTAAAGATTTAATGAATTTTCTGGAATTTAATTAATTAATTAATTAATTCGAAAAATGAATTTATGACGTCAGCATGTTGTCATGCTGACGTCAGCAGTCAACAGGGTTGACTTGGTCAACCTGACATGTGGGTCCAGTGGGACCCACCTGTCATTCTCTGTTTAGTATAATTACAGATTAGTTAATTTAATTTGTGATTAGGTTAATCTAATCAGGATTAATTAACTTAATTAATTAATTAATTAATTAATTAATTAATTAATTAATAATTAATTTTATTAAATCATTTTTAATTTT
>NW_025266172.1:0-1513 GCF_018294505.1 Triticum aestivum
TCAGAGATCATTGAAACTCTTTAAACCAGCCTAAGACAATTCTCGAGTGATCGTTTGGAGGGGGTCGGTAGAATGGCATACTCAAACTTGGATGATGTGGATTACCTTGTTGAAGACAACGTAATGGATGAATTTGCTTATCACCGGAGATGGAAGAGACCCGTGGTAGAATGGCACATTGGCGGTGCAAGCTGGGAACAAAATGCAAATGCTGGGAATGATTCTGGTAACTGGGGAAGAACCCAACAATAGAGAGTGAATTCACTGTTGGAGTGGTTATAGCATAACCGAGGAAATCTGGGGCAATCCCAGCTAGTGCCGATGATAAGACGTAGCGCTTGTGCGTGCTCTCAAGAACTTGAGCATTTCCACAATCATCAAGGTTTTATCAACAACCGCGTCAAGGGTGCTGACAACACAACATACTACCATGATGAATAGCGATGGACGATGCAGATGCGAAGGAGGATAACACTTTCTCAGATTTCACCTTAGCAAGGCCAAGCAAATAAAATCTGGATGATCGACCGAGAGACATTTAGCACTCCGCTTCTAATGTTCTCCTTGATGTGCTAGTGTAACCCACCCATAGATATGGTTTGATATCTAGAACATCAAGTAAGAAGGTCGGACTTCGGAACACAGAAATCCATAGGGGCAACTAGGGAGTAATCCTACGAAATCCCTATGGGGAGGTGGCCAACTTCCTCAATCAAGATATTATAATAACAGGTCTTCCGACTGGGTGTGTTGGCCACGACATCCACTTTACCGGTTATCGCGCGACCAATATTATAATTCTTGGGAAATATTCCAACCATCATGTCTGCATGAGATTCAGATCTGGTTGGTGTCAGGATATTCCAGACTCATCGAGTCTTAGGAAGAAAAATGAAAGTTTGCAACACAAATCGACGAGATGACGTTGCGGGATTCTCGGGAGATGAACTACGATAGCAAGCTCCAAAACATGAGCTGGTTCTGCTACAAACATGTGAACACGTTGTCCCAGACAAGCATGACCACAAAGTAGTCTTATAATAAAACACTACCGAGTTCAGGAGGGGAACCATCATCGAGGATATCGAAGTCCTTGCATAAGGCATGCTCTTAAGAAGAAACTTCTTCTCCTTGAACAAATCAATCAGTGGCTTGGTGTGCTCGGAACACATATGGAATGAAGGTTGCAAGTCTCCAAACCATAGAATACTTCGCACATATGCATGACTGACTTGGGATGATTCCAGAGGAAGCAAAACTAACTTCCTCAAATTCACGGCGGCAACTTTCACCAAATGCACGTGTATACGAGGAAGTCACTCCTTTCATCAAACAAATACTTCATGAGCTAGCATGAAGAAAATGCTTCAAAAGTTTCCAACACTAACTTGTTGTCCAACAAGACCATGGAGGAGATAAGGATGCTGTCAATGGACTCAACAACAATTCATCTAGGTTTCCTTTTAAAAGGAATTCCATAGTTAAGTGAACACGGTGATAGCATTGGTCAGAC
>NW_025266173.1:0-1513 GCF_018294505.1 Triticum aestivum
GCCCAAGAGAACTTGACGAAGGCGAAGGAGGAAGCTAAAGGTATGTTTGGTGAGGCCTTCGACGACTGCCTTTGCCTCTCACTCGTTTCCGAATCTTAGTCTCACTGTAACTCATCAAGGGTAGGATGCATAGGATCAACATGAGGTGCACAAGGGCTAGCAATGTACTTGTTCAAATGATATTGATTGAAAATTACAAGCATCTCATTTTTCCACTCATGAAAATACTCTCCGTCAAGAATAGGCACTCTATGTCTAAGACTCCCCAAAGTAGACTCATCCATCTTCCTCCAATGGTGATTAAACCAAGGCAATGGAGACCAATGCTCTGATACCACTTGTAGGACCTTGAGAAGAGGTGTCTAGAGGGGGGGTGATTAGACACTAAGTACCAAAGTTGCAGTTTTTAAGTTCTTAAAGTTTAAGTGGAGTTTAGGCACAAGTTTAGCATTCACAACATATAGCAAGCAAGCATGCAAAGAGTATATGAGCAGCGGAAAGTAAAGCATGCAACTTGCAAGAATGTAAAGGGAAAGGTTTTGAAGGATTCAAACGCAATTGGAGACACGGATGTTTTTGGCGTGGTTCCGATAGGTGGTGCTATCGTACATCCACGTTGATGGAGACTTCAACCCACGAAGGGTAATGGTTGCGCGAGTCCATGGAGGGCTCCACCCACGAAGGGTCCACGAAGAAGCAACCTTGTCTATCCCACCATGGCCGTCGCCCACGAAGGACTTGCCTCACTAGCGGTAGATCTTCACGAAGTAGGCGATCTCCTTGCCCTTACAAACTCCTTGGTTCAACTCCACAATCTTGTCGGAGGCTCCCAAGTGACACCTAGCCAATCTAGGAGACACCACTCTCCAAGAAGTAACAAATGGTGCGTTGATGATGAACTCCTTGCTCTTGTGCTTCAAATGATAGTCTCCCCAACACTCAACTCTCTCTCATAGGTTTTGGGTCTGGTGGAAAGAAGATTTGAGTGGAAAGCAACTTGGGAAGGCTAGAGATCAAGATTCATATGGTAGGAATGGAATATCTTGGCCTCAACACATGAGTAGGTAGTTCTCTCTCAGAGATAGGATGCTGGAAGTGTAGGTTCAGTCTGATGGCTCTCTCCACGAATGAAGAGGAGGTGGAGGGGTATATATAGCCTCCACACAAAATCTAACCGTTACACACAATTTACCAAACTCGGTGGGACCGAATCATCAAACTCGGTCGGACCGATTCAGTAAACCTAGTGACAGTTAGGATTTTTGGTGGGACCGAAATGCAACTCGGTAAGACCGATATGGTTAGGGTTAGGGCATAACGTAATCTCGGTGAGACCGATTACACAAACTCGGTGAGACCGATTTTGGTAATTAGCTAACCAGAGAGTTGGTCAGGCAAACTTGGTGGGACCGATTTTGATAATAAGTTAACCAGAGAGTTTGCATTGTAATCTCAGTAGTACCGATTGCTCAAACTCGGTGAGACCGATTTTGATAATGGACATACACAAAGA
>NW_025266174.1:0-1513 GCF_018294505.1 Triticum aestivum
AATGGGATATTCACATGATCCACTTGATGTATGTTTTGGTGATCAACTTGCGGGTTCCGCCCATGAACCTATGCATAGGGGTTGGCACACGTTTTCGTCTTGACTCTCCGGTAGAAATTTTGGGGCACTCTTTGAAGTACTTTGTGTTGGTTGAATAGATGAATCTGAGATTGTGTGATGCATATCGTATAATCATGCCCACGGATACTTGAGGTGACAATGGAGTATATAGGTGACATTAGGGTTTTGATTGATTTGTGTCTTAAGGTGTTATTCTATGATAGATTGAACGGAAAGAATAGCTTCATGTTATTTTACTACAGACTCTTGAATAGATAGAACAGAAAGGATAACTTTGAGGTGGTTTCATACCCTACCATAATCTCTTCGTTTGTTCTCCACTATTAGTGGCTTTGGAGTGACTCTTTGTTGCATGTTGAGGGATAGTTATATGATCCAATTATGTTATTATTGTTGAGAGAACTTGCACCAGTGAAAGTATGAACCCTAGGCCTTGTTTCCTAACATTGCAATACCGTCTACTCTCACTTTTATCATTAGTTACCTTGCTGTTTTTAGAATTTTAGATTAAAAATTCCTTTATCTACTATCCATATTGCACTTGTATCACCATCTCTTTGCCGAACTAGTGCACCTATACAATTTACCATTGTATTGGGTGTGTTGGGGACATAAGAGACTCTTTGTTATTTGGTTGCAGGGTTGTTTGAGAGAGACCATCGTCATCCTACGCCTCCCACGGATTGATAAACCTTAGGTCATCCACTTGAGGGAAATTTGCTACTGTCCTACAAACCTCTGCACTTGGAGGCCCAACAACGTCTACAAGAATAAGGTTGTGTAGTAGACATCAAGCTCTTTTCTGGCGCCGTTGCCGCAGAGGTGAGTGCTTGAAGGTATATCTTTAGATCTTGCAATCGAATCTTTTTGTTTCTTGTTTTATCACTAGTTTAGTCTATAAAAGAAAACTACAAAAAATGGAATTAAGTTTGCCTCATACGCTTCATCTTTTTAATATCTTTCTTAAGAATGATGGAAAGGAAAATTGTGCTCAAGTGCTAGAAGAAGAAGTCTATAAAATATTTGCCACTAAATATGTGAATGATGAGCATGATTGCAATGTTGTTAGTATGAATTCCTTTAATATCCATGATGCTAATGATATGCAAAGCCACAAGCTTGGGGAAGCTATGTTTGATGAAGATGATATTTTTTGTCCCCCAAGTTTTGATGAGATTGTTTATTATGCTGAAAGCATGCCTCCTATTTATGATGATTATATTGATGAAAGTGGATTTGGAAGAGTGTCAACTTTATTTAGTGATGATTCCACTATCTTGGAAGAGGTTTCAATCGATTATGATGAGAACAAAGTTGCTACTTATGATGATTATTGTGATGAAACTTATGCTATAAAAAGTAGTGATGATTATATTTATAAAACTTGTCATGATTATGATTACCCTTTTTCTGAACATTACTCTTTTAATGT
>NW_025266175.1:0-1513 GCF_018294505.1 Triticum aestivum
AGTATAGCTAGGCTTTCCAAGCCTCTTTTATTTTACTAGTTGTCTGTACTCAGACAAGTTACTTCCGCTGCTGGTTTGTATGACTGTATGACTTGTATGTGGGGTCGTGAGACCCGTACCTTTGTGTATGTTATGTATGGCTCCCTGAGCCTTAAATAAAGTACTTGTGTCATAGAGTCATGTTGTGATGCTTCGTTGTATTTGCACATATCGAGCATATTGTGTGTATGATTGAAATGCTTGGTATGTGTGGGATCTGACTATCTAGTCGTTTATCTTTGGTAGCCTCTCTTACCGGGAAATGTCTCCTAGTGTTACCGCTGAGCCATGGTAGCTTGCTACTGCTCTGGAACACTTAGGCTGGCCGGCATGTGTCCTTCTTCGTTCCTGTGTTTGTCCCTTCGGGGAAATGTCACACTTTGAGTACCGGAGTCCTGTTAGCCCGCTACAGCCCGGTTTACCGGAGTCCTGCTAGCCCAGTGCTACAGCCCGGACCCACTTGCTGATGACCGACACGTACGAAGCTGGGTCATGGATGCCTGTCCCTGTAAGTCTGTGCCACTTTGGGTTTACGACTAGTCATGTCAGCTCGGGCTCTTTATCATATGGATGCTAGCGACACTATCATATACGTGAGCCAAAAGGCGCAAACGGTCCCGGGAAAAGGTAAGACGACACCCGTGGGGATACCGTGCGTGAGGCCGCAAAGTGATATGAGGTGTTACCAGCTAGATCGATGTGACATCGAGTCGGGGTCCTGACAGCGTTGGTATCAGAGTCGGACTGCCTGTAGGTTCTCCAAGCCAAACTGGTCAATGTTGAGTCTAGAAATTCTTTAGTTATATGTAGGGGAATTGTTTGTGGGTTGGTACGTAAGGCTCTTTTTACTCCTCTATCTTGTGACATTCTGATCTGAGTCAGTCCATTCTTCCACCGGGGTTAAGGAATTAGGATCTGTTCTCTCTGTCAGGATCACGTGTTACTAATCAGTAGTACCTTATAAGTTTGATGGTTACAAGCCTAGTTCAGTTCTACTACCACATTATGTTGCCAGAATGGTTTCAGAACTTTGATATGGTGATGTTGAGTGTGTACGAAATCCTTTGTCAAATGTCTCAAAATCCTTTTTGAGCATTTATAGCTGTTATGCTGCCGAAATTTTGCTAGAAATTCTAATGCCTTTGCATTATGATTGTGCTTTCAGATGGCCACTCGCGACCTCAATCAAGTGGTTCGCCTGACTCGATGCCTAGATGTACCCGGCCATACTGCTAAGTTGGTCAGGGTAATGACTGAGGCTGGATACCGCTGGTATCCTGAGTACACGGTCGAAGAGCAATTCCGGGACTTCAATCAAAGCCAGTATCTCTGCACTGTCAGGATATTTCCATCTTATCCTGGATCCACCGAGCCTCTTCACTGCTCCTATGGGCTCGGGGTTACTATTGAGATGGCTGTGCAGGACGCCGCCTACTCTATGATGACCATTATGCGAGTCAGATCTGGTTTATTT
>NW_025266176.1:0-1513 GCF_018294505.1 Triticum aestivum
TAAAAAGAGCCTTACGTTCCAACCCACAAACAATTCCCCTACATATAACTAAAGAATTTCTAGACTCAACATCGACCGGTTTGGCTTGGAGAACCTACAGGCAGTCCGGCTCTGATGCCAACGCTGTCAGGACCCCGACTCGATGTCACATCGATCTAGCCGGTAACACCTCATATCACTTTGCGGCCTCACGCACGGTATCCCCACGGGTGTCGCCTTACCTTTGCCCGGGACCGTTTGCGCCTTTTGGCTCACGTATATGATAGTGTCGCTAGCATCCATATGATAAGGAGCCTGGGCTGACATGACTAGTCGTAAACCCAAAGTGGCACAGACTTACAGGGACAGGCATCCATGACCCAGCTTCGAACGTGTCGGTCATCAGCAAGTGGGTCCGGGCTGTAGCACTGGGCTAGCAGGACTCCGGTAAACCGGGCTGTAGCGGGCTAACAGGACTCCGATACTCAATGCGTGACATTTCCCCGAAGGGACAGACACCGGAACGAAGAAGGACACATGCCGGCCAGCCTAAGTGTTCCAGAGCAGTAGCAAGCTACCATGGCTCAGCGGTAACACTAGGAGACATTTCCCGGTAAGAGAGGCTACTAAAGATAAACAACTAGATAGTCAGATCCCACACATACCAAGCATTTCAATCATACACACAATATGCTCGATATGTGCAAATACAACAAGGCATCACAACATGACTCTACGACACAAGTACTTTATTTAAGGCCCAGAGAACCATACATAACATACACAAGGTATGGGTCTCACGACCCAGCATTCAAGTCATACAGTCATACAAACCAGCAGCGGAAGTAACTTGTCTGAGTACAGACAACTAGAAAGATAAAAGAGGCTTGGAAAACCTAGCTATACTACGTGGTCCTTCACAAGCTCAGGATCACCACCTGGGCCTTTAGCCTACTCGTTGATGTCAACGTCTACGTAGAACCCATCAGAAGGGGTTGCAGCGTCTTCTGTAAAAAAATATAAATTATAGCAACATGAGTACAAAGGTACCCAGCAAGACTTACATCAGATCCTACATACATGCATATTATCAAGAAGGGTTGGTGGAGTTGTTGCAGCAAGCCAGCTTTGACTCTTGGCTAGGCTAACCTACGAGACTCCAACTTGAAATGGTTTTGCGCACACGAGTCCACTACTCACCACTTCAATACACTACCGAGGATCCGCCTCCGTCTTCCTACGGAAGAGCCATCCTCGGCACTCACACTTATCTTGAGGCTTTTAGTAGTTTCCATTTACTTGTCTATGAACTGTATAGGCAACCAAGTAGTCCTTTACCGCGGACGCGGCTATTCGAATAGATTATGATAACCCTGCAGGGGTGTACTTCTTCGTACATGTTTCCACCACTTAGCGTCTGCACACGACATGTGCTCGGCAGACTTCAAGCGAAAGCCGACGTGGGTGTAGACCACGACCTACCTAAACACCTAAGCCTCTAGTCCAGGTTTATCGCCTATCCAGGTTCCATCCG
>NW_025266177.1:0-1513 GCF_018294505.1 Triticum aestivum
ACACTGGCCGTTGTACGTACGTGTACATGCTACATGCGCGCCTCTACTACGACACGTGCCCTTCCTTACACGGCCACGGTTCATCGCTGCAGCCTGCAGACAGACTGATCGTATGTACATACACGTTCGCGACCAGAATGACAATGCTACATACGCTTCAACCAGGTGGGTCCCGACTGTCAGGCACATCCTTGCGTGCGAAGCTGTAGCTGGTGGGTCCCAGCAGTCAGGGGGACGAATCATTTTTTCCCCCGTAATATGGACGCACTTCCTTGCGTGCGAACATGTAGCTGGTGGGTCCCAGCAATCAGGGGGAAACATTTTTTTCGTGAAATACGGTGGCATGTCCGTTGGGTCCTTGCTGTTAGGTTGAGGAATCATTATTTTCCGCGTAATAAGGAGGCACTTCCTTGTTGCAGCCATGGACCCAGCTGCCAGCCTCTCCACGTACAGTACTCTTCCGATGGAAGTCGTTCCTTAACCATATTGACCACGCCTCGCCGAGAGCACCAGGGCGGTGGACCACGGTGAGGCCTAGGAAGGGGACGACGCGGAGCCGGGGAAGACGCGGCAGTGGATGCCCACGCGGAGGGGAGTACGTGGGTTGACTGCTTCGGCTGCGGTGTGAGGCTGCTGTCGCCGGAGAATAACAGGAGGTGTGGGTGAGTATAGAGGGATGACATGGCCAGCGGTGGCAGCACATCCGGACATGGGAGGCAGGAGCAGGCCGCACGGACGACGCTTGTTTGGGCGGCTGGAGCAAGAAGACCAGAGGTTGAAGAAGCACTATGGCCGTTGGATGGACATCATATGGTCACTGGAGCTAGAATCGTTAATATTGACTAAGTTGGCAAAGCCCTCCATCCCCGTCATCTTAGTAGGCCCACAAGTCAGCCTCCCACTATGGTGGGTCCCAGCTAGCAGGGGGAGTATTCATTTTTTGTGCGTAATAAGGAGGCACTTCCTTGCATGCGAAGATATAGCTGGTGGGTCCGACCTGTCAGCGGGGGGGACGTTTTTTTCGCGAAATACAGAGGCCCTTCCGGTGGGCCCCAGATGTCACATGGAGGAATCATTATTTTGCACGTAATAAGGAGGCATTTCCTTGTGTGCGGCCGTGGATCCAGCTGTCAGCCTCTCCACGTACAGTCCATGTCCGATGGATGTCGTTCATTGACCACGCCGCGCCGAGAGCACCAGGGCGGTGGACGACGGTGAGGCCTAGGAAGGGAACGACACTGAACCGGGGAAGACTCGACAGTGGTTGCCCACGCGGTGGGGAGTACGAGGGTTTACTAGTCCGGCTGTCGTCGTCGGAAAATAACAGGAGGTGTGGGTGAGTAGAGGAATTGCCTGGCCAGCAATGGAGTAGGGTGGGGCGGTGCGGCCTGTGTGGCAGCACAGCCGTCCACGGGAGGCGGGAGCAGGCAGTCCCACCGGCGCTGGTTTGGGCGGCTGGAGCAAGAAGATCAGATATTGAAGAAGCAGCACGGCCGTTGGATTAACATCCAAC
>NW_025266178.1:0-1513 GCF_018294505.1 Triticum aestivum
TTACGGAACGAGTAAAGAGACTTGCCGGTAACTAGATTGAACTAGGTATGGTGATACCGATGATCGAATCTCGGGCAAGTAACATACATATGACAAAGGGAACAACATATGTTGTTATGCGGTTTGACCGATAAAGATCTTCGTAGAATATGTAGGAGCCAATATGAGCATCCAGGTTCCGCTATTGGTTATTGAACGGAGATGTGTCTCAGTCATGTCTACATAGTTCTCGAACCCGTAGGGTCTGCATGTTTAACGTTCGATGACGATTTGTATTATGAGTTATGTGATTTGATGTAACGAAGGTTGTTCGGGGTCTCGGATGAGATCACAGACATGACGAGGAGTCTCGAAAAGGTCGAGACGTAAAGGTTGATACATTGGAAGGCTATATTCGGACATCGGAAAGGTTCCGAGTGAGTCGGGTATTTTTCGGAGTACCGGAGAGTTACGGGAATTCACCGGGGGAAGTGTTGGGCCTTAATGGGCTTTAATGGAAAGGAGAGAAGGGCCACAAGGGGAGGCAGCGCCCCCCCCATGGGCTGGTCTGAATTGGACTAGGAGGTGGCGGCACCCTCCTCTTTCCTTCTCCCCTCTTCCTCCTTCCCTCCTTCACCTACTAGGAATAGGAAAGAGGAGGGGAATCCTACATGGGCTGGGGAGTCCTAGTAGGATTCCCCACACCTGGCGTGCCCCCCTTGGGCCGGCCACCTCTTCCCTCCCCTCCTTTATATACGTGGCCAGGGGCACCCCAAAGACACACAAGTTGATCTTTTAGCTGTGTGCGGTGCCCCCCTCCACAGTTACACACCTTGGCCTGCCTCCTCCTGGATCTTTGTGGCAGAGCGACCGGGCAGGTTGAGACCACCTAGGAGAGTGTTGGGCCTGGCCCTGGTCGGCATCCGCGGTTACATCAAATAAAACGCTTACCGCGATCTTGGTATTTGATTTGAGTTGGGTCGTTGACCTTATACACACTAACCGCCACGTGGGACAAGATATGGGCAACCGGCGTCGTGGTATCAGCCGAAGCCTTCGTGACATCAGCGACTGAGCGGCGCACGCCGGATTGGACTAGAACGCCTGCTCTTGTATTAGGGAGGCTGGGTCTGCTTCCGGCCGCCCACGCAACATGCAGGTGTGCAATGGGCGATGGGCCCATGTCACGACCGGTTTTCCAATAAAAATATTTATTGAGAAACCAATCTTTTGAGTCCAGTATGAGAGAAATCCTCCTCACTGGTAGACAATTTCTTGATACAATAAGCCAGTAGCATAAAATATATTACAGGGTTGAACTATGGTTGCTCAACCAAATTATTACAAGCACGCCAATAATTATACATAATGGCGGACATGACACAGTGGTGTGGAGGCATACTACTGACTCGAGGATATGGCTGTGGTGGAAAAACACAGCGGGGAGAGAAATACAAGACTCTATGTCTATCATCTCATCGAGCGTCGAGGTGAGGCTCGATGAATTTATTTGGTAGCGGAAGCGGATATAAAA
>NW_025266179.1:0-1513 GCF_018294505.1 Triticum aestivum
GTAATTGCTTCACCAGGTCTGCGTCTAAAAAGAAAAATAGAGCTATAAACAAAGAAATATGTTTGTGCAAGTAGACGGCCAATCGGTGTCTTACCTGGAAGTTTCTCAGGATGGGTGTAGCATATGCTGTACTCGCTATCGATGGTTGGTATGAACAAATCGATGAGAGGGTGAGATCTCATGCTGCTAGCACTCACTTTGGCCTCAAGGTGCTCAATCAGCTCCTGATCCGTGGGATCGAACTTGACGCCAGCCGACAGCACCGGCCAATCCTTCTTCAACTTGCATCGGTTAATTCAAGTTATATGGTACTCAATGTATGATCAATCGACTGTTTTAAGTGAATGATGAAAGATTTCAACAGATAACTGGTACTCCAAATCTGAAGTCCAGAATACCCGAACACGCCGCCGGGATTCTTCTGTCACCTCACGCGCAGCGTGTTGTCACGTCAATTCAATTTGTGGACATGATGAATAATTTGGCCGACGTATACTAGTACTACTACTGTACTACTTACTAGTCGTATTTAGTGTCACATTTTAACCATAGGTTTAACTAACAAGTACGCAATTGAGGCCTAATTGATATATATATATATATATATATATATATATGGCTTCTGCACAGCATCTCCATCATCATTATCAGTACGAATGAAGTTGTCAATATTTGTTGTTGGCATGAACCACATCGCCGCATGTCGGGTTTGCAAAAGCCATCCATCGCATGGAAGCTTGATGCCTTTCACACACTGAAGATTATCTGGCAACAAGCTGTGTCGACGAATCTCTGGATATGGTGATTCATGAAAC
This sequence comes from Triticum aestivum, assembly GCF_018294505.1. Taxonomy (NCBI): domain Eukaryota; kingdom Viridiplantae; phylum Streptophyta; class Magnoliopsida; order Poales; family Poaceae; genus Triticum; species Triticum aestivum. The sequence goes on from NW_025266179.1 coordinate 816, forward strand.
CCATGGTATGATGTGTAGACACAGTCCCCCGTGGCGAATGGAAGTTGCATAGCACGGTAATCATCGCCGGTGATATGATTGATGATTGGTTGGATGATCGCATAATTGAGACCGAGGAACATGGAGTGGTTGCCGAGGCTGTAAACCCGCCTCCAGTTGAATACACCTGGCCCAACGGAGCTGGGATCTTTCTCGAACACGAAGCAGCCATAGCCCTCAATGTCACGAACGCCCCACGCATTGTACTGCATGTGGTTTGATGTAATGGTTTGGTCAATTTGGTACGTGGCAATGAGCATCAAATGACCGCCGTCAGCTGAACGAACGATAAACCACCACCCATCGACTGGTATGATTCCAGGTCCTGGAATCATGAAGGCCAGCGCATTTGCGTCTGCTGCAACAATTCAAATTGGAGACCAAAAGCACAAAAAAAACAGTCATGTTCAGAGTATGTGTGCAATTAAGATTATTATAACAGTGACACATATCATAGACAGAGAATTGCAATGTCGTGGTCATAATCATACCCCAAGTTAAAAAAATAAGCGAATGGCTTTCATATTCTAGCAATATGTCATGGTTCAAACATCATGTAACAATGAGAGGAAAACAGCTATGACAGAGCCTACTCATATTCTACCATAGCACTTACTACTACTGTTCTCATATCAACTCTAAGCAATAACATGCGTTGT
>NW_025266180.1:0-1513 GCF_018294505.1 Triticum aestivum
GGCGTCGCGCTGGCGGGGGGGAGGCAGGCAGACGGGCTGGTGGCGTGGCGCTCCGGCCGTGCGCGCGCGCCGGCCACACGCCTGGCCGACTGGCGCCAGGAGGACGACGGCGGTGGTGGGCTGGGCTGGCTTGCTGGGCCGGCCAGCTGGCTGGGCCGCACAGGGAAGTTTTCCCCTTTTTTTTCTGTTTCTGTTTTATTTAATATATCTGCAACTTTGTTGAATTTAATAAAATACCTAGGCAACTTCAAAAATTCACCAAACTATTCCTGGCCCATAGTTGGATTATTTCCAACATGAAACATTTTAGTTTGGAGATATTTGAGCATTTAAATATTTTATATTATTTTAAATGCCCAAATTCAAATATTTATGATTTAAATCAAAAACCCTAGGATGGCCTAGGAAAATGTGCACCACTTTTGGCAGAGGTTCTGAACCAAGGCAAAAATGATGGGCATTTTAGAAGGGCATTTCAGGTTCATTGAAAAATTATTTTAGTAACCCTAGTTGGTTTCAGAGGGGACTGGGGGTTCTGTTATCCCCATTTCAAGTTTCTGATGAAAGAGTAAACATGATGCAACACTCTAATGCATGACTAGCTAGGTTGTGACAACTCACCCCCACTCAAAAGAATCTCGTCCCGAGATTTGGATTCCTCCGAGAAGAAGGCGGGATATTCAAGTCGAAGACGATCCTCCCTTTCCCAAGTTGCTTCATCCTCAGAATGGTGCGACCATTGAACCTTGAGAAACTTGATATTATGACGTCGCGTGGTACGTTCGGCCTGATCGAGGATACGAATGGGGTACTCTCGATATGTAAGATCATCTTGGAGATCAAGCATTTCGTGGTCCACTTCACGGATAGGATCCGAGAAGCAACGCCTGAGTTGAGAAACGTGGAAGACATCGTGAACTCTGGAGAGGTGCGGAGGTAGTTCCAACTGGTAGGCAACTTCTCCTCGTTTGGCAAGAATGCGAAAAGGTCCAATGTAACGAGGAGCCAATTTGCCTTTGATACCGAAACGATGGGTTCCCTTTAGAGGGGTGACCCGAAGATAAGCCTTCTCGTCAACCTCGAAAGTCATAGCCTTATGTTTTCGGTCATATTGACTCTTTTGACGGGATTGGGCTGTTTTCAACTTTTCACGAACGATACGAACTTGTTCTTCTGCTTCCTGAATCATGTCCGGGCCAAAGAATTTTCTTTCCCCGGTCTCTGACCAGTTAAGGGGTGTTCGACATCGTCGTCCATAGAGAACTTCAAAAGGGGCTTTACCCAAGCTAGATTGATAGCTGTTGTTGTAAGCGAATTCGGCAAATGGAAGGCACTTCTCCCAGTCCATTCCGAATGAGATAACAGAGGCTCGAAGCATGTCTTCTAGAATTTGGTTGACGCGTTCCACTTGACCACTCGACTGAGGGTGGAAAGCGGTGCTAAAGGAAAGACGGGTTCCCATAGCATTTTGGAAACTTTCCCAAAATCGAGAGGTGAAAAGACTTCCTCGATC
>NW_025266181.1:0-1513 GCF_018294505.1 Triticum aestivum
TAATCTCTCACTGACAGGTGGGCCCAGTAGTTAATTAACTAAAAACTAATTAGTTTAATCCTCTGTTAACCCACTGTCTATGACAGGTGGGTCCCCCTTGTCAGTTTGACCAGTCAACCCGGACTGTTGACCGCTGACGTCACTCATACGTCATGCTGACGTCATATCCCTTTTTCTGTTAATTAAATAATTCCAGAAATTCAAATAAACTTTGAAAATTCATATCTTTTAAACCGTAACTCGGATGAAAATGTTTTCTATATGAAAGTTGCTCAGCACGACGAGACGAATCCGAATACGCAGTCCGTTCATCCACCACACCTCCCTAACCTATCGAACTAGCAACTTTCCCCCTCCGGTCCGTCTGTCCGAAAACGTGAAACATCGGGAATACCTCCCGGATGTTCCCCCCCTTCACCGGTACCACCTACTGTCGCGTTAGGACACCCCTAGCACCGCTCACTATCATGTCACGCATCGTCATGCTTATGTTTGCATTGTATTTACTGTTTCTTCCCCCTCTTCTCTCTGGTAGACTACGAGACCGACACTGCTGCTGCCCAGTTCGACTACGGAGTCGACGACCCCTCCTACTTGCCAGGGCAACCAGGCAAGCCCCCCCCCTTGATCACCAGATATCGCCTACTCTCCTCTATACTGCTTGCATTAGAGTAGTGTAGCATGTTACTGCTTTCCGATATCCTATTCTGATGCATAGCCTATCCTTGCTACTACTGTTGATACCTTTGCCTGCAATCCTACATGCTTAGTATAGGATGCTAGATTTCCATCAGTGGCCCTACATTCTTGTCCGTCTGCTGTGCTACACTATCGGGCCATGATCACCTGGGCGGTGATCGCGGTTATATACTTATATACTATATACATGACACATGTGATGACTAAAGTCGGGTCGGCTCGTAGGAGTACCCGCAAGTGGATCTTTGTGGCGGAGCGACAGGGCAGGTTGAGACCGCCTAGGTAAGAGGTGGGCCTGGCCCTGGTCGGCGTTCGCGGATACTTAACACGCTTAACGAGATCTTGGTATTTGATCTGAGTCTGGCCATTTGGTCTATACGCACTAGCCATCTACGCGGGAGTAGTTATGGGTATCCCGGCGTCGTGGTATCAGCCGAAGCCTTCGTGACGTCAGCGACTGAGTGGCGCGCGCCGTGTTGGACCGCTTTGACGTAACCGTCGTGATCGTGTGGGTTGCTAGGTCTGCTCGCGGCCGCGTTCGCAACGTGCAGGTGTGCATAGGGCGATGGGCCCAGACCCCTGCGCGCTTAGGATTAGACCGGCGTGCTGACCGCTCTGTTGTGCTTAGGTGGGGCTGCGACGCGTTGATCTTACGAGGCCGGGCATGACCCAGAAAAGTGTGTCCGGCCAATTGGGATCGAGCGTGTTGGGTTATGTGGTGCACCCCTGCAGGGAAGTTTATCTATTCGAATAGCCGTGTCCCTCGGTAAAAGGACGACCCGGAGTTGTACCTTGAGCTTATGACAACTAGAAC
>NW_025266182.1:0-1512 GCF_018294505.1 Triticum aestivum
ATTAACGAACCCTGGGGTGCGTTTATGTTTCGGCCATCAACACTCGCGGTTTTGGCCGATTCTGACCCGTTTCGTGGACTATTACTCACCGGTTTTGGGCCCCAAAGCGATTTACATAGTTGTTGAACCCATAGGTGCGCTTACGTATCGGTCATCAACACTCACAGTTTTGGCCGATTCTGGCCCGTTTCATGGACTATTACTCACTGTTTTGCGGTCCCGGAGTGATTTCCACGATTAACGAACCCTGGGGTGCGTTTACGATTTGGTCATCAACACTCGCGGGTTTGGTCGATTCTGACGCGTTTCATGGACTATTACTCACCGTTTTGGGGACCCAAACCGGTTTCGTAGTTGTTGAACCCCAAGGTGCGTTTACGTGTCGGTCATCAACACTCACAGTTTTTGCCGATTCTGGCACGTTTCGTGGACTATTACTCACTGTTTTGGGGTCCCTGAGTGATTTCCACGATTAACGAACCCTGGGGTGCTTTTACGTTTCGGTCATCAACACTCACAAATTTGGCCGATTCTGGCCCGTTTCGTGGACTATTACTTACTGTTTTGGGGTCCCGGAGTGATTTCCACGATTAACGAACCCTGGGGTGCGTTTACGTTTCAGTCATCAACACCCGCGGTTTTTATCGATTCTGACCCGTTTTATGGACTATTACTCACCGTTTTGGGGTCCCAAAGCGATTTCCATAGTTGTTGAACCCCAAGGTGCGATTACGTGCCGGTCATCAACACTCACAGATTTGGCCGATTCTGGCCCGTTTCGTGGACTATTACTCACTGTTTTGGGGCCCCGGAGTGATTTCCACGATTAACGAATTCTGGGTGCGTTTTCATTTCGGTCATCAACACTCGTGGTTTTGGCCGATTCTGACCCGTTTCGTGGACTATTGCTAACCGTTTTGGGGCCCCAAAGCGATTTCCATTGTTGTTGAACCCCAAGGTGCGCTTACATGTTGGTCATCATCACTCACAGTTTTGGTCGATTCTGCCCCGTTTCGTGGACTATTACTCGCTGTTTTGGGGTCCCGGAGTGATTTCCACGATTAACGAACCCTGGGGTGCGTTTACGTTTTAGTCATCAACACTAGCGGTTTTGGCCGATTCTGACCCATTTCGTGGACTATTACTCACCGTTTTTGGGCCCCAAATGAATTTCCATAGTTGTTGAACCCCTAGGCGCGCTTACGTGTCGGTCATCAACACTCACAGATTTGGCCGATTCTGGACCATTTCGTGGACTATTACTCACTGTTTTGGGGTCCCGGAGAGGTTTCCACGATTAACGAACCCTGGGGTGCGTTTATGTTTCGGCCATCAACACTCGCGGTTTTGGCCGATTCTGACCCGTTTCGTGGACTATTACTCACCGGTTTTGGGCCCCAAAGCGATTTCCATAGTTGTTGAACCCATAGGTGCGCTTACGTATCGGTCATCAACACTCACAGTTTTGGCCGATTCTGGCCCGTTTCGTGGACTATTACTCACTGTTTTGCG
>NW_025266183.1:0-1512 GCF_018294505.1 Triticum aestivum
CGGCCAAAACTGTGAGTGTTGATGACCGACACGTAAACGCACGCCGGGGTTCGTTAATCGTGGAAATCACTCCGGGACCCCAAAACAGTGAGTAATAGTATACAAAAAAGGCAAGAATCGGACAAAAATGTAAGTGTTGATGACCGAAACGTAAACGCACCCCGCGGTTAGTTAATTGTTGAAATCACTTCGATACCCCAAAACAGTGCGTAATACTCCACGAAACGGGCCAGAATCGGCCAAAACTGCGAGTGTTGATGAGCGACACATAAATGCACCCCGGTGTTCTCAATCATGGAAATCACACCGAGACCCAAAAACAGAGTAATAGTCCAAGAAACGGGCCAGAATCGGCCAAAACTGTGAGTGTGGATGACCGACACGTAAATGCACACCGTGGTTCGTTAATCGTGGAAATCACTCCGGGGGCCCAAAAAAGAGAGTAAGAGTCCATGATACGGGCCAGAATCAGCCAAAACTATGAGTATTGATGACCGACACGTAAGCGCGCCTTGGGGTTCAACAACTATGGAAATCACTTCGGGACCTGAAAACAGTGAGTAATAGTCCACAAAACAAGTTAGAATTGGCCAAAATTGTGAGTGTTGCTGACCGACACGTAAACACAACCCGGGGTCATTTCGGGACCCCATAACTAAGTAATAGTCCAAGAAACGGGCCAGAATCGGCCCAAACTGCGATTGTTGATGACTTACACTTAAGCGCACATTGGGGTTCAACAACGATGGAAATCGCTTTGGGGCCCCAAAACGGTGAGTAACAGTCCACGAAACGGGTCAGAATCGACAAAAACCGCGAGTGTTGATAACAACCCGTAAGCGCACCCAAGGGTTCCTTAATCATGGAAATCACTCCGGGGCCCCAAAAAAGTGAGCAATAGTCCACGAAGCGGGCCAAAATCGGCCAAAACTATGAGTGTTGATGACCGACACGTAAACGCACGCCGGGGTTCGTTAATTGTGGAAATCACTCCGGGACCCCAAAACAGTGAGTAATAGTATACAAAAAAGGCAAGAATCGGACAAAAATGTAAGTGTTGATGACCGAAACGTAAACGCACCCCGCGGTTAGTTAATTGTTGAAATCACTTCGATACCCCAAAACAGTGCGTAATACTCCACGAAATGGGCCAGAATCGGCCAAAACTGCGAGTGTTGATGAGCGACACATAAATGCACCCCGGTGTTCGTCAATCATGGAAATCACACCGAGACCCAAAAACAGAGTAATAGTCCATGAAACGGGCCAGAATCGGCCAAAACTGTGAGTGTGGATGACCGACACGTAAATGCACCCCGTGGTTCGTTAATCGTGGAAATCACTCCGGGGGCCCAAAAAAGAGAGTAAGAGTCCATGATACGGGCCAGAATCAGCCAAAACTATGAGTATTGATGACCGACACGTAAGCGCGCCTTGGGGTTCAACAACTATGGAAATCACTTCGGGACCTGAAAACAGTGAGTAATAGTCCACAAAACACGTTAGAATTGG
>NW_025266184.1:0-1512 GCF_018294505.1 Triticum aestivum
TTTTTTTTTCTGAATTTACAGCCGCTAAGTTCCTGAAGCTTGATCGACATCTTTTGTCAGTTGCTAACTATTCCAACATCTCTCAAAATGGGAAAAGCAAGAGGGAAATGTAGCACCCCCTAGGACATCAACTGTACTGCCAGTGTACATGCTTTCACATGAAAATGCTGGTATCCACCTTGCAGCCTGCTATTGTTTTCTGAATTTGCAACTGCGGACCATTGCTTTCTGTCTGGATTTCACTCAAATTGAGCAGTTTCACAGAGTGGGTGTTGGGGTAGTAGTTTTGCTCAATTCAGGATATCGTGTGAAATAAACCTATGGGATTTCTCTCCAGTTTTATGTTGTGGCATAAGATTGAAAAAAAGTAGCCATGGTTTACAAGTCACTGGTAAAACAAGTAAACCTGCTATTGTCAAAATTTCAAACCAACTAAGCATGTTCATTTCAAATCAGTTAGCAATGACATTCAATGTGGAAGGAAGGTGAAACAGCTTATGATTTCTAAGTAGGAGTATATATTATTTCTAGGCTTTGGTTTTACTTTTTTTGGCTTTAATGGGTCCTACTAGTGTGCATTGGGAAAAAATTATTTCAATCTAAGTGGCAACAGGTTCCAACGTGTATATGTATTATGTGCTACATACGAAGGTTCCAACGGACTTATATTTAGGAACGGAGGGAGTAGATTTTAGAACTCAATTCTCATAGACAAAGCAAGAACCTTCGATGACTAATGCTTAAGTGAGGTGTAATTTTTCAATTTTAGAACTCAATTCTCATAGACTGAAGCTCGGCCTAGGCTAGAACCCCCTCGAGTGAGCTCCTCAAGTCCTCTTATACCCCTCCTACTTGCTTGTTGGTTCAATGCTCTGCCTTTGTGAGGTGTAATTGTTCAATTTTGTTCATAGTCGAGCATTGGATGATATTGTATTTGTCATGATGTACATGGTTCATGAACTATGCCAACCCGCAGCTTTGTTGTACTAGTGATAGTAGGATAATGCAAGTTTTGACAATCCATGCATATTTCCGCATCATAATAATCTTCTTCTTCTTCTAGTCTTCTTCTTCTTCTAACTTTCTTCTTTCCCATTTTACAGATTTGCTTAAGATCACGGAAGCTTGGGTTGATGGAGTGCTTGTATTTAGTTTTTGTTTTGACCTTGTGAAACTTGCTACCTATGGATGAAACTGTGTAATATTGATGAAACTATGTATATGTACGGATGAAACTTGCTGTTATTGGTAACATGTGTTGGATATATATGTGTTCATGACTATTGGTAATATGTGTTGAATATGCTATATTGGTCATATATATTTGTGTTTGATTTTCTGTCAAAAGGAACTGATATAAGAAAAATCAAAATTAAATGAGGCAATATAGTCACTTTGCCATTTGCTGGCAGATGGCAAAGAGCTTTGCCATCAGCTGGCAGATGGCAAAAAGGCCACATGTCATCTACATGTAAAATTTGGGCTGGCCTATTTGGGCTCTTTGCCATCTGC
>NW_025266185.1:0-1512 GCF_018294505.1 Triticum aestivum
CGACCGGAACAGAGCCCATCGAGGCGCACTCGACAGAGATGTACCCACGAGCAGTCGAGTACATGTTTCTGGTCCTGAATGTTTCAGCAGAGCTATCAGAGCCGCAGTTATCCCCCCCAATTTCAGGTTGGCAACAGGAGTCAGCAAGTTCACTGGCGAGTCTAAGCCTGAAACTTGGCTTGAAGACTACCGAGTGGCAGTTCAGATCGGTGGTGGGAACGACGAGGTGGCCATGAAGCATTTGCCCCTCATGTTGGAAGGTTCTGCCAGGGCATGGTTGACTCAATTACCTCCTAGCAGCATTTACACTTGGGAAGATCTGTCCCGAGTGTTCGTCAGAACGTTTGAAGGGACTTGCAAGCGACCAGCGGGATTGACAGAGTTGCAAGTCTGCGTGCAGAAAACTAATGAGACTCTCAGAGAGTATATTCAGAGGTGGATCACTTTGCACCACACTGTGGAAAATGTCTCTGATCACCAGGCAGTATGCGCCTTCAAAGACGGCGTCAAGAACAGAGAACTGAGTTTGAAATTTGGTCGAACCGGTGACATGACCTTGAGTCGGATGATGGAAATTGCTACCAAGTATGCCAACGGCGAAGAAGAAGACCGACTCCGAAGCGGCAAGCACAAGCCGAGTCAGTCGGAAAAAGGAAACACCAGTCGGAAACAGAAGCGGAAGGCTGAACCGGCAGCTCCTGGAGAGGCTCTGGCCGTGACTCAAGGAAAGTTTAAGGGGAAACCAAAAGGATCTTGGAACCCCAAGAAGGTAAAGGATAAAGAAGGGAACGACGTGATGGATATGCCGTGTCACATTCACACAAAGAAAGATGAAGAGGGGAATATCATTTACCCAAAGCACACCACTCGCCAATGTCGACTCCTGATCCAGCAGTTTCAGGGAAAACAGTCTAAGGACAAGGAGAAGGAGTCGGACAAGGCCGAAGACAAAGAGGACAGTGAGGGAGGATATCCGCATATCAACTCCACTCTGATGATCTTTGCAGATGTGGAAAGCAGAAGTCGACTGAAAGTGATTAACCGGGAGGTGAACATGGTTGCCCCAGCAAAGGCAAATTATCTGAAGTGGTCTCAAACACCCATCACATTCGACCAATCTGATCACCCGACTCATATTGCCACCCCCGGGAGGCAAGCTTTGGTGGTCGATCCAGTTGTCGAAGGCACTCGACTGACAAAGGTGCTGATGGATGGTGGAAGTGGGCTGAACTTATTGTATGCAGACACATTGAAAGGTATGGGCATTCCGATGTCCCGACTGAGCACTAGTAACATGAGCTTCCATGGAGTTATACCAGGGAAGAAGGCCGAGTCACTCGGCCAGATAGCTTTGGACGTAGTGTTTGGTGATTCGAAGCATTTTCGCAAAGAAAAGTTGACGTTTGAGGTCGTGGATTTTCAAAGTGCATATCATGCCATTTTGGGGAGACCAGCCTATGCACGGTTCATGGCTCGACCATGTTACGTGTACCTCAAATTGAAGATGCCCGG
>NW_025266186.1:0-1512 GCF_018294505.1 Triticum aestivum
TACGCTTCACGGCAATTGCACCCACATGAGGAGAATTATCCTACTCATGATCTAGAGCTTGCAGCCGTAGTCTATGCACTTAAGACCTGGCGACATTACCTCCTCGGTAATCGTTGCGAAATATTCACTGATCACCAAAGTCTGAAGTATATTTTCACCCAACCGGATTTGAATCTCAGGCAGAGACGTTGGGTTGAATTGATCACAGACTTCGACTTAGGAATAACCTACACCCCAGGGAAAGCCAACGTCATGGCTGATGCGCTAAGTCGTAAATCTTATTGTAACAACCTGATGTTACAACAAAGTCAACCGCTTCTCCATGAGGAATTTCGGAAGCTTAACCTTCACATTGTACCTCAAGGTTTTCTTTCCACCTTGGTGGCAAAACCTACCCTTACGGATCAAATTATCAAAGCACAGAAGGTAGATCCGGGAATCTCCCGCATCAAGAGGAACATTCAGAAAGGAATTGCGAATTGTTCCTCCATTAATGATCAAGGAGTCGTATACTTCGGGAATCGACTAGTGGTTCCCAAAGTGCGCAACCTAAGGCGATTAATCCTTAAGGAAGCTCATGAATCTCCTCTCACCATTCATCCCGGTAGCACTAAAATGTATCAGGACCTACGCCAGAGGTTCTGGTGGACTAGGATGAAGAGAGAAATCGCTCAGTATATTGCAAATTGCGACGTCTGTCGTCGTGTAAAAGCAGAGCATCAACGGCTGCTGGCACCCTTCAACCCTTAGCTATTCCTGAATGGAAATGGGATAAAATTGGTATGGATTTCATTACCGGGTTTCCCAGGACCAAGAGAGGGAATAATGCTATTTTCGTCGTGGTCGATCGTCTTTCCAAAGTAGCCCATTTCTTACCTGTTCGTGAGAGTATAACCGCTAGTCAGCTGGCAGATTTGTACATCTCCCGAATAGTGTCTCTCCATGGTGTTCCTTTGGAAATTAACTCGGATCGAGGAAGTCTTTTCACCTCTCGATTTTGGGAAAGTTTCCAAAATGCTATGGGAACTCGTCTCTCTTTTAGCACCGCTTTCCACCCTCAGTCAAGTGGTCAAGTGGAACGCGTCAACCAAATTCTAGAAGACATGCTTCGAGCCTCTGTTATCTTGTTCGGAATGGACTGGGAGAAGTGCCTTCCATTTGCCGAATTCGCTTACAACAACAGCTATCAATCTAGCTTGGGTAAAGCCCCTTTTGAAGTTCTCTATGGACGACGATGTCGAACACCCCTTAACTGGTCAGAGACCGGGGAAAGACAATTCTTTGGCCCGGATATGATTCAGGAAGCAGAAGAACAAGTTCGTATCGTTCGTGAAAAGTTGAAAACAGCCCAATCTCGTCAAAAGAGTCAATATGACCGAAAACATAAGGCTATGACTTTCGAGGTTGACGAGAAGGCTTATCTTCGGGTCACCCCTCTGAAGGGAACCCATCGTTTCGGTATCAAAGGCAAATTGGCTCCTCGTTACATTGGACCTTTTCGCATTCTTGCCA